>NW_026061983.1:2500-12500 GCF_023897955.1 Schistocerca gregaria
GCGAGACGTGACGCCCGGTGGCAAAGAGTGCGCCGCTGAGGATATAGAGGGTCCGTCCCCCCGCACAGTGGTGACGGTGTGCGGGTAGTGTTTCCGACACCGCTTCCTGCGGTGGCAACGCTGGGGCAGAGTCGATACTCGCCCACTGGTGGAAGGTAAGCATTCTGCTTTACATCAGTACATAACTAATATTTCAGTCGTCTGACGTCCCTGCTTAGTAAATGATGCAGGACCACATACATAGATGATACATACTGTAAACTGGGGAGGACAGTGTGAACCGCACTCGACCCAGTCACCCTATCTCACAGTCCACTCTGTGTGTAACAAAGCGAAAGCACCAAAGCACTATCGTTCAACAACATCCATTTTATCCTCGCTGCCACAGGACACTATCCAAAGAACGACAAGAGGAACGTCACGTCCACTAATAAGACAGAATGTCTCACACCACCCGCAAACAACGCAGCTCAAATCAGCCAGCAACACCCACAGTGGTCCACCCAGTATCAACACAGGACGCAACGCCACGCCACAACACAAAAGGTACAAGTAATAAAATACCCTTTGGCCACACTCCTTATAAAGGCATCGAACCAACCCACCACCTGACACCAGCCAAACGTACATCCTGATTTGACACATCTCTGGCAACCTAACCCACGTTGGCCCTTAACCTAACCCACGTTGGCCCTTAACCTAACCCACGTTGGCCCTTAACCTAACCCACGTTGGCCCTTAACCTAACCCACGTTGGCCCTTAACCTAACCCACGTTGGCCCTTAACCTAACCCACGTTGGCCCTTAACCTAACCCACGTTGGCCCTTAACCTAACCCACGTTGGCCCTTAACCTAACCCACGTTGGCCCTTAACCTAACCCACGTTGGCCCTTAACCTAACCCACGTTGGCCCTTAACCTAACCCACGTTGGCCCTTAACCTAACCCACGTTGGCCCTTAACCTAACCCACGTTGGCCCCTTAACCTAACCCACGTTGGCACCTTAACCTAAGTTACGCTGCACCTTAACCCAAGTTACGCTGCACCTTAACCCAAGTTACGCTGCACCTTAACCCAAGTTACGCTGCACCTTAACCCAAGTTACGCTGCACCTTAACCCAAGTTACGCTGCACCTTAACCCAAGTTACGCTGCACCTTAACCCAAGTTACGCTGCACCTTAACCCAAGTTACGCTGCACCTTAACCCAAGTTACGCTGCACCTTAACCCAAGTTACGCTGCACCTTAACCCAAGTTACGCTGCACCTTAACCCAAGTTACGCTGCACCTTAACCCAAGTTACGCTGCACCTTAACCCAAGTTACGCTGCACCTTAACCCAAGTTACGCTGCACCTTAACCCAAGTTACGCTGCACCTTAACCCAAGTTACGCTGCACCTTAACCCAAGTTACGCTGCACCTTAACCCAAGTTACGCTGCACCTTAACCCAAGTTACGCTGCACCTTAACCCAAGTTACGCTGCACCTTAACCCAAGTTACGCTGCACCTTAACCCAAGTTACGCTGCACCTTAACCCAAGTTACGCTGCACCTTAACCCAAGTTACGCTGCACCTTAACCCAAGTTACGCTGCACCTTAACCCAAGTTACGCTGCACCTTAACCCAAGTTACGCTGCACCTTAACCCAAGTTACGCTGCACCTTAACCCAAGTTACGCTGCACCTTAACCCAAGTTACGCTGCACCTTAACCCAAGTTACGCTGCACCTTAACCCAAGTTACGCTGCACCTTAACCCAAGTTACGCTGCACCTTAACCCAAGTTACGCTGCACCTTAACCCAAGTTACGCTGCACCTTAACCTAACTTACGCTGCACCTTAACCTAACTTACGCTGCACCTTAACCTAACTTACGCTGCACCTTAACCTAACTTACACTGCACCTTAACCTAACTTACGCTGCACCTTAACCTAACTTACACTGCACCTTAACCTAACTTACACTGCACCTTAACTGTCACATGTAACGTCACAGGAATGTAGCTTTGCCTAACAGCAACCCTCTGAACATAGTTCACTGCTTGGATCCTCTGGTGTCATGTGTATTTCTTGATGCCATGGTGCGTACCCTCACATAAAGGTCTTTCGAGTGTTGCGTACTTTCTACACAGTCCCGCTAACCACTGGAAGGGTGTACCGCTACAGAACGAATATCGCCCTCCCCTCCTGCCCTTCCAAGCTGGTCGGTCAGGCGTTTGTTTGTGAAATGAGCCTTGCAGCTGTTCAGTTGCATTCGGTTGTCGATGCAGTCAGTGTACGTTGTGGTACGGCCTGTGTGGACTGTCCGCTGATGTACGCGTAACCCACACTGATCATCCGTCGTTACGTACTGAGTGACATAATGTGGCACATGCTTGACCGTACACCGGCTGCGCCCTACAATGGCGAATCATAAGGGCCATATGTTGTGCACGATGCTACTTGTCTCGTCTCCCCATTACAGCGAGATTGCACTGTTGTACGCCGTACAGACATGTGGTAGGTAGGTACGGACGAAAGTATTGCATGTTGGCCCCCCCCCCCCCCCCTCCTCCCTCTGCCGGGAATCAGCGTGAGCCGTCTGTTGATGTAGCGACGAGGGTTTTCCTATTTAATCGTATTGCCCCACACAACATGATAGCACGGTGGACCGCGTTCCACATCTGCGACATGCTACAGAGGCCGGTTGACAGTCGACCGCGCAAGGGACATTGCACACGTGCGCGGACCATCTTCCACGTGTTCTCTCGTGTACATGCCGCAGTGTGTATGTGGGCTGATGTAGCGTGTCGTGACACATAACATGCAGGCATGCCAGAATCGTAGATTTCGCAAATGTAGATTGACGTATACGTTTGCTGCCAAAGATCCGCAAATGAACTGGAAATCAGTTGTTGAGCGGTTGTTCGCGCTGCAGGTGCATCGGTGATAGCGACGATCGGTACATCTATGAACCGGTTGTTTCGGCGGTACCCGCCATGCCCCCGAACCTGAGTTGGCCATGTGGGTATGAAGCGATACGAGGCTGTGGCTTGGCGGGACAGTCCCCGGCCGGTGAGGGGGGGCCGCCCGGCGTGCTGGCCGCGCGCTGCGTGAGCGCACGCACTACAGCCGGCTGGTGGGGGGCGCCCAGTGGCAGGAGCGCCGGCCGACGGGCCCGGCTGGCGTCCCAGCTATGCGCCGGCGCACCCTGCGCGCGGCGCCAGGCGGCCAAAGTGGGTTCTGCCGAGCCCGGTGCGAAGCGCGGTGGACATCTGCAGTGTGCTGGTCCGATTGCGGACTGTGTGCGTTGAGGATGCGCCGCCGCCCGGCACTCGGCGTCGCGACGCCGTCTGCTGCTCGGTCGCCCCCAGCGGTTCTCGCAGGTGGTTTGTATCGCAGCTCTGCGGACGTGTTGGCGCGTGCGCTGTGCTGGGAGAGTTCGCTTCTGCACCCAAGTGGGGCTTTGCCCTTCTGTGGCGCTGGCGTTGGAGCTGCCGGTCACCGTAGGTGGCGCGTGTTGTTTCCCGCCGGCAATGCCACGACAGCACGCTCCCGGGCCTCTGTCGGCAGCGGCAAGCTCAGTTGGGAGCACGGGTGTTCGCACTGAAAGCGTCTACTCGCCCATCTCCGGGCGATTGCGCCTCTCTCGAACCCGACCAAGTACTTAGGACGGCGCTGCGCGCCGCCGGGACCTGAGAGGGTTTCGAGGTGTATCGTGCAGGGGAGCTCAGCCTCCTCCTGTTTGCAGAATAATTGAGCGGACGCTTGCGTGTTCGCGCGGGCCCTCGGGACACACTCCCGGGCGGCCGGCTGCTCAGCTCTCGTTGACGCAGCTCCCTGGTTGATCCTGCCAGTAGTCATATGCTTGTCTCAAAGATTAAGCCATGCATGTCTCAGTACAAGCCGCATTAAGGTGAAACCGCGAATGGCTCATTAAATCAGTTATGGTTCCTTAGATCGTACCCACGTTACTTGGATAACTGTGGTAATTCTAGAGCTAATACATGCAAACAGAGTCCCGAGTCTGGCGTGAGGTCGGTCGCTCGACGGCGCGTTCGGCGCGGGCCCGCCCGTAGCCGGCGCGCCGTAAGGCACGGAGGCTCGCACTGGGGCGTATCGCTTCCAGACGGGCGTGCCGCGGCAGTCCTCACAGGGGAAGTGACGCGTCTCTTACAGCCTCTCCTTCCCAAGTGGCTCTTTCCGCCTTCCCGTGGTGCCAGACGTTAAGCTTGGCTTTTTGCCTTGCGACAAAAGGGAGAGCTGCGACCCAACCCGATGCGAAAGCGAAGGGTGCATGGCACAGGGGGAGCTGTGTCGAGGGACCATACATCAGTCCCTTCTTTTCGCAGGGCACAGAACAACAGGTGCTCTGCATGCCGGCGATCTCGTTTGTCGACGTGGGATCGCGGCGCGTGTCGGCAAGGGTGCTTCGCCGCGCCCCTGGGTATCCGGGGCGTGTTCTGCCAAACCCAGGTGGTGGTAACATCGCCTGGGCCAGGTTAGATGGGTCCAGACCGCCGAACGCCTGGGGGACCGGCCCGCCACCTGAGTAGGAGTGGGTCCCTGGCCGAGAGGTGGAAACTCGGGCAAGTAGGCGGCGAAGGGCGAGAGGTGCATCCGCCTCTCCGGAGTGCGGGGTGCAGTTGCCGGGGTGCGTCGCGTGAAATCGCCGATGACGAAGTCACCGAGGGGGACCAGTGCGCTGGAAACGGCGCGCTGAACCCAGCAGCTCTGGAGTGCTCTTGACCTAGGGGCGAGGTCGGTGAGCGAGCTGCAGAAGTCCCCCCCCATGCCAGAGGAGCCGGTCCGGGGCAAGAGACGGGCTCCCACCCCTTTTTTATCACTCGTTCATCATGGCTACACCAGAAACGAGTGATTCGAGTGCGCCAACGCGAGCTTCCGTGATGTCTGAACCCGCTCCTCAGGACGAGTCGGGACAGGCAACTGAGGAAAACGTTCTACAAAGACACACGAGAATATCATTGCTCCTCGAGCAACATATTAAAAATGGTAAAATTAGTCAAGCGGCTCTGACTATAATCAAAAATGAACTGGCGGCGTGGGCTATCGCAAACGCCAAGCTTGAGGGCCGAGTGGAAGAACTGACAAAAGAAAATGAGAGACTAAGGAAACAACCCGGAAAGACCTGGGCGGCGGTGGTCGCACAAGCGCCACCAAAACCGCAGACTACAAAGGATACCATTGCAAAAGTTACTAAAAGATCTGACACAACGGTATTCCTAAGAACCCTACCAGGTCAAGACACTAGCGTTAAAAGAATACAGGAATTGCTTACGACAACTATCAATCCAGCTAAAGACAAAATTAAAATAAATAAGGTAAAACCCAGCAGAAACTCTGTCATTGTTGAAGTAGCTTCAGAAGAAGACAAAGAGAAACTGTTAAATAATGCAAAACTAAACTCGGTGGTCAAATGCGAGCCACCGAGGAAAAGAAACCCATTGGTCATCTTGTATGATGTACCAACAGTCATGACGAATGAAGAACTGCAAAAATCTATAAAGGCTCAGAATTTTGATGATATGACAGAAGAAGAATTTAAAGCAAACTTCAATTTGAGATTCAAAACCGGGCCTCGGGACCGTGATGTGGTCCATCACGTTGCCGAGGTCTCCGCTCACATGTGGAAAAGAATTACAGCAATGGGCAGACTATATGTCGGCTTTCACGCCATTAACACACGCGACTTTCTGGTCGTACCGCGTTGCCACAATTGTGGAGATCTCGACCACGTTTTGAGGCACTGTACCAGGGGGTCGGCCTGCTCGAAATGTGGCGAGGATGGCCACGTCAGGAAGGACTGTAGGGCGGCGGCGGTTTGTATCCCCTGCAAGAGACGGGGTAAAAAGCCCTGTGGTACCACGGGACGTAGCTGCCCCACCTACAGACTTCTGGAACAAAGGCTTATTTCAAGAATAGACTATGGCTGATCAAACCAAAGCCAACAGGATGCCCAAAAGGAAATCCCCTAGCAAAAGGAGGAGGGATGCCCTGAGGGCGAGTGCTTTCAAGCTTTTCTTGAGGTTGCACATGGGCACCACAACCAGAACCGTAGATAAAAGCACTCAAACCGACTCTACCACTACGGATAGAGGGACACAAACGAGGCCTCTGGCAGTCACGCTCCCCTCCTCCCCAAGCAGGGAAACAAGGCCGACAAAAGACCTACGGCAACGGCATCCTGTACCAGAGACGGTGGCAGTCTCAGCAGAATTAAATATAACAACAAAACAACCAGTTCAAGAAAATAAAATAACTAGTTCAAGTGAACCAGATGCAATAAAAGATCCTGTAGTGAGACTGCCACCTGTCGATCCAGTCAGAGTCTATCCAAACCTGGAACTCACCATGCAACTGGCGAGGCTGGAGCAGCCGACTACCCTGACCACTGCCTTGAGACATGTGGTTCGGGTGGGACATGAATATGGACAGAGAGTCACCTTCTCGGTAATGGAGGCTGTGGACAGAATTCAACTCAAGTCAGTGAATCTCCCCACTGACTTCGGAGCCCTGCGTGACCTACTAAAGAAAGTCTTTGACAGACGTGGAGAAAAATTCGACCTGAATGAAATTTATCGACAAGCTGTTCTGGCAAATGGACGTATCACGTTCGACTGGAACAAAACATGGCCTCATGACAGGATTCACACATACACTCCATAGACAACTACATGACGGAAATCACCATTGGCCAACTAAACACCCATAACAGCAGACTTGTCATGCAGGAGTTGCGAAGGGAAGTGGAGGAGAGGAGACTGGATGTGGTCTGCCTGCAGGAGCCGTACTCCCTAAACGGGAAGATTGCTTTCACAGCTGCGACCTGGCAAGTCGTCTGCAGAGGTGAAGACCCAAAAGCGGCAATTATTATCACTAACAAACTGATAAGGGCTACAGTTTTAACGCAGTTCACAACCAGCCACTGCAACGTCGTGGAGCTACAATCTCCAGCAGGAGCTATTATTATGATCAACACATACTTTCAATATGGTGATGATATTGAAAGACACCTAGCTCATCTCACCACAGCTATCACGGCGTTGCGGGGGCGGAAAACATTTGTGACTGCCGATATGAATGCCAAATCCCCCTTATGGTACAGCGGCACCAGGGATCCCAATGGAGAGAAGGCAGAAGAAGCCATCATGGCCTTGCAGCTTGTAGTGGCTAACAAGCCAGGCAACCCTCCGACCTATGCGGCGGGAGGGGGCCAAGGCACAAACATCGACGTGACCCTGGCTACGCCAAACGCAGCATACCTAATCCAGCAATGGAAAGTAGTTGAGAATGCCACTACAAGTGACCACAATCTTATTACTTTCAACATAGGAGATGGCGAGAGCCGCTGGGCCATGGGGTGGGAAATACAATACAATTACAATAGAGCCGACTGGGAGAGACTTGCTGGGGAGTGCGACATTCCTCCGATATCAGAAGGTGACGACCACAGACACTTTGACGTTGACAACAGAGCCGAAGAACTGGTCTCAGTAATAACTCGAGCAGTCAAGGCAGCCGTACCTACTAGGAGGAGGGCCATGGCGGCCTCTCCATCACCATGGTCTGCTGAACTAGAGGAGATGCGCCGGTCGGTCAGAAGGCTCAGGAGGCACTACCAGCGCAGTGTCGTCTGGCAAGAAAGACAAAGATGGCTGCAGCTTTACCGGGAAGCCAAAGATAACTTCCAAAAACAGCTACGGGAAGTTAGAACAAAAAGTTGGGAACACTTTGTTCTGAACCAACTAGCATTAGACCCATGGGGAGTTCCCTACAGGCTTGTCCGGGAAAAGATCCGTTCTCCGATGGAGCTTTCAACCGTCAGGCATGGGGACCGGATGACGGGGTCTTGGCAGGAAACTGCTGAGGTCCTTCTCCACTCCCTGTTGCCTGATGATACAGCGGATGAGACAGATGAACAACGGCAGCTGCGGGAGAATAACAACAATGCATATGAAAATGATATGGCAGTCTACCCATTCTCAGAAGAAGAGGTAGCTGGCCACATAAATTCCCTGAAGAGAGGAAAAGCTCCTGGGCCAGACGGTATTGTGGCGGAAGTGGTGCAATTCCTGGCCCCCCAGATAGTCGCCCCTCTAACTCATTTATATAACGAATGCCTCAAGCAGAAAAAGTTCCCTCGAATATGGAAGAGGGCAAATGTGGTAATTATAAAGAAAGGGGCTGACAAAGACCCAGCAGAAACCAAATCTTATAGACCTATCTGCCTGCTTGATCTGCTTGGGAAGATTCTGGAGAGACTTCTGGCTGATAGACTGGCGGCACACCGAGTGCTGTGCGGAATGAGCAACAGGCAGTTTGGCTTCAGGTCTGGACGATCGGCATCTGATGCAATCGCCCTGGCGGCCGAGGTCTGCGGCTCTACCCCGTACAAGTACGTTGTTGGCATCATGGTGGATATAAGTGGCGCCTTCGACAACCTGTGGTGGCCTTCGCTCTTCTCCTGCTTAAGGGAGAAGGAGTGTCCAGGGCCGCTATATGGCTGTCTGAGGAGCTATTGTGAAGATCGGGAGGTCTGGCTATCATCTGCTAGCACAAGAGTAAGGAAAACTATCACCAAGGGATGTCCCCAGGGTTCCGTACTGGGTCCGCTGTTCTGGGACATCCACATGGAACCCTTACTAGATACATTACAACAAAGCGACGAAGTGCTGGAGGTGATAGCCTACGCAGATGATCTCCTCCTACTGGTCGGCGGCCGTAGCCGAGAGGACATAGAGCCTAAGATCGAGAGAGCAATAAACACACTCCAACTGTGGTGCCGCAAGACAAAAATGACAATTTCACCGGCCAAGTCTACCTATCTTCTTCTAAAGGGACAATTAGCTCGTAACCCAACTGTTAGGATAGATGGATCACCAGTTCTCCGGCGACGTGAGACACGCTATCTAGGTATCATCATTGATGAAAGGTGGACTTTCAGTAGACACATTGAAACCGTAACTCAAAGAGCTTTACAGGTACTCAACAACCTCATCTCCATTGGGCATAAGCGGTTTCATCTTCCACCACATCTCATCAAACTCTATCATAACAGTATACTAACATCCATAGTGGGTTACGGATCCGGAGTCTGGGCACACAGGCTCACGAGGGTGGTGCCCGCCATGACAGTGAGGAGAGTGCAGAGAAATATGATCCTGAGATCAGTGGGGGCATACAGAACTACACCGGGAGGAGCCCTGTTAGTTATTATGGGGCTTTGCCCCCTGGATATCAAAATTCGGGAGCAGGCCGCTTGGTACTGGACTAAAAAGGGGAATTTGGAAAAAACCGAGGAAATTCTGGGCAGCAGGACAGAAAATAAAGTAGAAATTAGGAAAAAAGGGGAGCTGCTATGGCAACTTTCGTGGGAAACCGAAGAAACAGGGCGTCGTACCTTTGAGCTCCTACCAGATGTTAGGGAAAGGATGGAAATGTCACATTTCGATCCATCCCGGGGACTCATCCACTTCCTCACTGGGCATGGACCGTACTCGACATATCTATGTCGATTTGGTAAAAAGGCGACACCTGCGTGTGACTGTGGTGTTCCGGAGGGTACTCCTGACCATGTAGTCTACGAGTGCCCCCTTTTCAATGATGTGGCCTCAGTACTGCGGGACCAACTACCACATAACGACACCTTTAGACTAATCAGACATCGCGACACTTTCGATATCATAAACAAACTGGCTAACGCGGTATCTCAGAAAGTCCTAAAGGACTACCTGAAAGACCTATAGTAGCACAAAAAGAGATAACCCAGGACACAGATAGAGTATGATACCCTACTCCCAAACCGCCTGGGCGCGGAAAGGCCGACTTCCTCAGTCTGAATCCGCCGCGCCACAGGATTCTGGGGGGGTGGGGTGCAGCCTTACCAAACCAGACAACGCACCGGACTTGACATTAGGATAAGTTAGTTGTAGGACTTAGTTTTTAGACATTATTATTAGTAACCTGCAGCGATCACCATCTCGGCCTGCCCAGTGTCAG
>NW_026061983.1:22500-27500 GCF_023897955.1 Schistocerca gregaria
TTACGCTGCACCTTAACCCAAGTTACGCTGCACCTTAACCCAAGTTACGCTGCACCTTAACCCCAAGTTACGCTGCACCTTAACCCAAGTTACGCTGCACCTTAACCCAAGTTACGCTGCACCTTAACCCAAGTTACGCTGCACCTTAACCCAAGTTACGCTGCACCTTAACCCAAGTTACGCTGCACCTTAACCCAAGTTACGCTGCACCTTAACCCAAGTTACGCTGCACCTTAACCCAAGTTACGCTGCACCTTAACCCAAGTTACGCTGCACCTTAACCTAACTTACGCTGCACCTTAACCTAACTTACGCTGCACCTTAACCTAACTTACGCTGCACCTTAACCTACTTACACTGCACTTAACCTACTTACGCTGCACCTTAACCTAACTTACACTGCACCTTAACCTAACTTACACTGCACCTTAACTGTCACATGTAACGTCACAGGAATGTAGCTTTGCCTAACAGCAACCCTCTGAACATAGTTCACTGCTTGGATCCTCTGGTGTCATGTGTATTTCTTGATGCCATGGTGCGTACCCTCACATAAAGGTCTTTCGAGTGTTGCGTACTTTCTACACAGTCCCGCTAACCACTGGAAGGGTGTACCGCTACAGAACGAATATCGCCCTCCCCTCCTGCCCTTCCAAGCTGGTCGGTCAGGCGTTTGTTTGTGAAATGAGCCTTGCAGCTGTTCAGTTGCATTCGGTTGTCGATGCAGTCAGTGTACGTTGTGGTACGGCCTGTGTGGACTGTCCGCTGATGTACGCGTAACCCACACTGATCATCCGTCGTTACGTACTGAGTGACATAATGTGGCACATGCTTGACCGTACACCGGCTGCGCCCTACAATGGCGAATCATAAGGGCCATATGTTGTGCACGATGCTACTTGTCTCGTCTCCCCATTACAGCGAGATTGCACTGTTGTACGCCGTACAGACATGTGGTAGGTAGGTACGGACGAAAGTATTGCATGTTGGCCCCCCCCCCCCCCCCCCTCCTCCCTCTGCCGGGAATCAGCGTGAGCCGTCTGTTGATGTAGCGACGAGGGTTTTCCTATTTAATCGTATTGCCCCACACAACATGATAGCACGGTGGACCGCGTTCCACATCTGCGACATGCTACAGAGGCCGGTTGACAGTCGACCGCGCAAGGGACATTGCACACGTGCGCGGACCATCTTCCACACTAGATCGCGTGTTATGCCGCAGTGTGTATGTGGGCTGATGTAGCGTGTCGTGACACATAACATGCAGGCATGCCAGAATCGTAGATTTCGCAAATGTAGATTGACGTATACGTTTGCTGCCAAAGATCCGCAAATGAACTGGAAATCAGTTGTTGAGCGGTTGTTCGCGCTGCAGGTGCATCGGTGATAGCGACGATCGGTACATCTATGAACCGGTTGTTTCGGCGGTACCCGCCATGCCCCCGAACCTGAGTTGGCCATGTGGGTATGAAGCGATACGAGGCTGTGGCTTGGCGGGACAGTCCCCGGCCGGTGAGGGGGGGCCGCCCGGCGTGCTGGCCGCGCGCTGCGTGAGCGCACGCACTACAGCCGGCTGGTGGGGGGCGCCCAGTGGCAGGAGCGCCGGCCGACGGGCCCGGCTGGCGTCCCAGCTATGCGCCGGCGCACCCTGCGCGCGGCGCCAGGCGGCCAAAGTGGGTTCTGCCGAGCCCGGTGCGAAGCGCGGTGGACATCTGCAGTGTGCTGGTCCGATTGCGGACTGTGTGCGTTGAGGATGCGCCGCCCGCCCGGCACTCGGCGTCGCGACGCCGTCTGCTGCTCGGTCGCCCCCAGCGGTTCTCGCAGGTGGTTTGTATCGCAGCTCTGCGGACGTGTTGGCGCGTGCGCTGTGCTGGGAGAGTTCGCTTCTGCACCCAAGTGGGGCTTTGCCCTTCTGTGGCGCTGGCGTTGGAGCTGCCGGTCACCGTAGGTGACACTAGATCGCGTGTTGGCAATGCCACGGACAGCACCGCTCCCGGGCCTCTGTCGGCAGCGGCAAGCTCAGTTGGGAGCACGGGTGTTTGCACTGAAAGCGTCTACTCGCCCATCTCCGGGCGATTGCGCCTCTCTCGAACCCGACCAAGTACATAGGACGGCGCTGCGCGCCGCCGGGACCTGAGAGGGTTTCGAGGTGTATCGTGCCGGGGAGCTCAGCCTCCTCCTGTTTGCAGAATAATTGAGCGGACGCTTGCGTGTTCGCAGGCGGGCCTCGGGACACACTCCCGGGCGGCCGGCTGCTCAGCTCTCGTTGACGCAGCTCCCTGGTTGATCCGCCAGTAGTCATATGCTTGTCTCAAAGATTAAGGCCATGCATGTCTCAGTACAAGCCGCATTAAGGTGAAACCGCGAATGGCTCATTAAATCAGTTATGGTTCCTTAGATCGTACCCACGATACTTGGATAACTGTGGTAATTCTAGAGCTAATACATGCAAACAGAGTCCCGACCAGAGATGGAAGGGACGCTTTTATTAGATCAAAACCAATCGGATTGGCTCGTCTGGTCCGTTTGCCTTGGTGACTCTGAATAACTTTGGGCTGATCGCACGGTCCTCGTACCGGCGACGCATCTTTCAAATGTCTGCCTTATCAACTGTCGATGGTAGGTTCTGCGCCTACCATGGTTGTAACGGGGTAACGGGGAATCAGGGTTCGATTCCGGAGAGGGAGCCTGAGAAACGGCTACCACATCCAAGGAAGGCAGCAGGCCGCGCAAAATTACCCACTCCCGGCACGGGGAGGTAGTGACGAAAAATAACGATACGGGACTCATCCGAGGCCCCGTAATCGGAATGAGTACACTTTAAATCCTTTAACGAGTATCTATTGGAGGGCAAGTCTGGTGCCAGCAGCCGCGGTAATTCCAGCTCCAATAGCGTATATTAAAGTTGTTGCGGTTAAAAAGCTCGTAGTTGGATTTGTGTCCCACGCTGTTGGTTCACCGCCCGTCGGTGTTTAACTGGCATGTATCGTGGGACGTCCTGCCGGTGGGCGAGCCGAAGGCGTGCTTGCGCGTCCCGAGGCGGACCCCCGTTGAAATCCTACCAGGGTGCTCTTAGTTGAGTGTCTCGGTGGGCCGGCACGTTTACTTTGAAACAAATTAGAGTGCTTAAAGCAGGCAAGCCCGCCTGAATACTGTGTGCATGGAATAATGGAATAGGACCTCGGTTCTATTTTGTTGGTTTCGGAACCCGAGGTAATGATTAATAGGGACAGGCGGGGGCATTCGTATTGCGACGTTAGAGGTGAAATTCTTGGATCGTCGCAAGACGAACAGAAGCGAAAGCATTTGCCAAGTATGTTTTCATTAATCAAGAACGAAAGTTAGAGGTTCGAAGGCGATCAGATACCGCCCTTGTTCTAACCATAAACGATGCCAGCCAGCGATCCGCCGCAGTTCCTCCGATGACTCGGCGGGCTGCCTCCGGGAAACCAAAGCTTTTGGGTTCCGGGGGAAGTATGGGTTGCAAAGCTGAAACTTAAAGGAATTGACGGAAGGGCACCACCAGGAGTGGAGCCTGCGGCTTAATTTGACTCAACACGGGAAACCTCACCAGGCCCGGACACCGGAAGGATTGACAGATTGATAGCTCTTTCTTGATTCGGTGGGTGGTGGTGCATGGCCGTTCTTAGTTGGTGAGCGATTTGTCTGGTTAATTCCCGATAACGAACGAGACTCTAGCCTGCTAACTAGTCGCGTGACATCCTTCGTGCTGTCAGCGATTACTTTTCTTCTTAGAGGGACAGGCGGCTTCTAGCCGCACGAGATTGAGCAATAACAGGTCTGTGATGCCCTTAGATGTTCTGGGGCCGCACGCGCGCTACACTGAAGGAATCAGCGTGTCTTCCTAGGCCGAAAGGTCGGGGTAACCCGCTGAACCTCCTTCGTGCTAGGGATTGGGGCTTGCAATTGTTCCCCATGAACGAGGAATTCCCAGTAAGCGCGAGTCATAAGCTCGCGTTGATTACGTCCCCTGCCCTTTGTACACACCGCCCGTCGCTACTACCGATTGAATGATTTAGTGAGGTCTTCGGACTGGTACGCGGCATCGACTCTGTCGTTGCCGATGCTACCGGAAAGATGACCAAACTTGATCATTTAGAGGAAGTAAAAGTCGGTAAACAAGGTTTCCGTAGGTGAACCTGCGGAAGGATCATTACCGACTAGACTGCATGTCTTTCGATGTGCGTGTCGTGTCGCGCAACACGCTACCTGTACGGCAGTAGCCGTGCGCCGCGTGCGGAACCACGCGTGCCTCTCAAAACTAGCGCAAGTGTTGTTGTGTGGTACGAGCGCTGAAGCTCTGGAGCGGCTGGCCTGCGGCACCTGGCGCCTGGCGCCGGTTTTGAATGACTTTCGCCCGAGTGCCTGTCCGCTCCGGTGTGGAGCCGTACGACGCCCATCGGCCGTCAGGCCGTTGGACACAAAGTAATGGAACAGGGGCCGTCAAACGCCTCAGTCCCGCCTCTGCAACTGTCTTGAAAGAGACGGTGGAGAACTGAAAAGATAAAGATCACCCAGGACGGTGGATCACTCGGCTCGTGGGTCGATGAAGAACGCAGCAAATTGCGCGTCGACATGTGAACTGCAGGACACATGAACATCGACGTTTCGAACGCACATTGCGGTCCATGGATTCCGTTCCCGGGCCACGTCTGGCTGAGGGTCGGCTACGTATACTGAAGCGCGCGGCGTTTGTCCCGCTTCGGGCGCCTGGGAGTGTCGTGGTCGCCTGTGTGGCCGGCCGCGTCTCCTTAAACGTGCGATGCGCGCCCGTCGCCTGGCGGTTCGCATACCGGTGCTTTCTCGGTAGCGTGCACAGCCGGCTGGCGGTGTGGCGTGCGACACCTCGTACAACGACCTCAGAGCAGGCGAGACTACCCGCTGAATTTAAGCATATTACTAAGCGGAGGAAAAGAAACTAACAAGGATTCCCCCAGTAGCGGCGAGCGAACAGGGAAGAGTCCAGCACCGAACCCCGC
>NW_026061983.1:32500-40000 GCF_023897955.1 Schistocerca gregaria
CCTGTGAATGCGCCACCCCCACCGCCCGACTCGCAACTCGAGCGGATGTACGGCGGACTTTTCCCGCAATCGTACATTGCAGTCCACCCCTATATCTTCCACTTCATGAAGAGTTATCTCCCAAAAGCCAAAGTCCCGCTGTCCCAATACATGCTCTGGACGGCGGGCCGCGAGACGTGACGCCCGGTGGCAAAGAGTGCGCCGCTGAGGATATAGAGGGTCCGTCCCCCCGCACAGTGGTGACGGTGTGCGGGTAGTGTTTCCGACACCGCTTCCTGCGGTGGCAACGCTGGGGCAGAGTCGATACTCGCCCACTGGTGGAAGGTAAGCATTCTGCTTTACATCAGTACATAACTAATATTTCAGTCGTCTGACGTCCCTGCTTAGTAAATGATGCAGGACCACATACATAGATGATACATACTGTAAACTGGGGAGGACAGTGTGAACCGCACTCGACCCAGTCACCCTATCTCACAGTCCACTCTGTGTGTAACAAAGCGAAAGCACCAAAGCACTATCGTTCAACAACATCCATTTTATCCTCGCTGCCACAGGACACTATCCAAAGAACGACAAGAGGAACGTCACGTCCACTAATAAGACAGAATGTCTCACACCACCCGCAAACAACGCAGCTCAAATCAGCCAGCAACACCCACAGTGGTCCACCCAGTATCAACACAGGACGCAACGCCACGCCACAACACAAAAGGTACAAGTAATAAAATACCCTTTGGCCACACTCCTTATAAAGGCATCGAACCAACCCACCACCTGACACCAGCCAAACGTACATCCTGATTTGACACATCTCTGGCAACCTAACCCACGTTGGCCCTTAACCTAACCCACGTTGGCCCTTAACCTAACCCACGTTGGCCCTTAACCTAACCACGCACTAATAAGACAGAATGTCTCACACCACCCGCAAACAACGCAGCTCAAATCAGCCAGCAACACCCACAGTGGTCCACCCAGTATCAACACAGGACGCAACGCCACGCCACAACACAAAAGGTACAAGTAATAAAATACCCTTTGGCCACACTCCTTATAAAGGCATCGAACCAACCCACCACCTGACACCAGCCAAACGTACATCCTGATTTGACACATCTCTGGCAACCTAACCCACGTTGGCCCTTAACCTAACCCACGTTGGCCCTTAACCTAACCCACGTTGGCCCTTAACCTAACCCACGTTGGCCCTTAACCTAACCCACGTTGGCCCTTAACCTAACCCACGTTGGCCCTTAACCTAACCCACGTTGGCCCTTAACCTAACCCACGTTGGCCCTTAACCTAACCCACGTTGGCCCTTAACCTAACCCACGTTGGCCCTTAACCTAACCCACGTTGGCCCTTAACCTAACCCACGTTGGCCCTTAACCTAACCCACGTTGGCCCTTAACCTAACCCACGTTGGCCCTTAACCTAACCCACGTTGGCCCTTAACCTAACCCACGTTGGCCCTTAACCTAACCCACGTTGGCCCCTTAACCTAACCCACGTTGGCCCTTAACCTAACCCACGTTGGCCCCTTAACCTAACCCACGTTGGCACCTTAACCTAAGTTACGCTGCACCTTAACCCAAGTTACGCTGCACCTTAACCCAAGTTACGCTGCACCTTAACCCAAGTTACGCTGCACCTTAACCCAAGTTACGCTGCACCTTAACCCAAGTTACGCTGCACCTTAACCCAAGTTACGCTGCACCTTAACCCAAGTTACGCTGCACCTTAACCCAAGTTACGCTGCACCTTAACCCAAGTTACGCTGCACCTTAACCCAAGTTACGCTGCACCTTAACCCAAGTTACGCTGCACCTTAACCCAAGTTACGCTGCACCTTAACCCAAGTTACGCTGCACCTTAACCCAAGTTACGCTGCACCTTAACCCAAGTTACGCTGCACCTTAACCCAAGTTACGCTGCACCTTAACCCAAGTTACGCTGCACCTTAACCCAAGTTACGCTGCACCTTAACCCAAGTTACGCTGCACCTTAACCCAAGTTACGCTGCACCTTAACCCAAGTTACGCTGCACCTTAACCTAACTTACGCTGCACCTTAACCTAACTTACGCTGCACCTTAACCTAACTTACGCTGCACCTTAACCTAACTTACGCTGCACCTTAACCTAACTTACGCTGCACCTTAACCTAACTTACACTGCACCTTAACTGTCACATGTAACGTCACAGGAATGTAGCTTTGCCTAACAGCAACCCTCTGAACATAGTTCACTGCTTGGATCCTCTGGTGTCATGTGTATTTCTTGATGCCATGGTGCGTACCCTCACATAAAGGTCTTTCGAGTGTTGCGTACTTTCTACACAGTCCCGCTAACCACTGGAAGGGTGTACCGCTACAGAACGAATATCGCCCTCCCCTCCTGCCCTTCCAAGCTGGTCGGTCAGGCGTTTGTTTGTGAAATGAGCCTTGCAGCTGTTCAGTTGCATTCGGTTGTCGATGCAGTCAGTGTACGTTGTGGTACGGCCTGTGTGGACTGTCCGCTGATGTACGCGTAACCCACACTGATCATCCGTCGTTACGTACTGAGTGACATAATGTGGCACATGCTTGACCGTACACCGGCTGCGCCCTACAATGGCGAATCATAAGGGCCATATGTTGTGCACGATGCTACTTGTCTCGTCTCCCCATTACAGCGAGATTGCACTGTTGTACGCCGTACAGACATGTGGTAGGTAGGTACGGACGAAAGTATTGCATGTTGGCCCCCCCCCCCCCCCCCTCCTCCCTCTGCCGGGAATCAGCGTGAGCCGTCTGTTGATGTAGCGACGAGGGTTTTCCTATTTAATCGTATTGCCCCACACAACATCACACGCGAGACAGATCCCACACAACATGATAGCACGGTGGACCGCGTTCCACATCTGCGACATGCTACAGAGGCCGGTTGACAGTCGACCGCGCAAGGGACATTGCACACGTGCGCGGACCATCTTCCACGTGTTCTCTCGTGTACATGCCGCAGTGTGTATGTGGGCTGATGTAGCGTGTCGTGACACATAACATGCAGGCATGCCAGAATCGTAGATTTCGCAAATGTAGATTGACGTATACGTTTGCTGCCAAAGATCCGCAAATGAACTGGAAATCAGTTGTTGAGCGGTTGTTCGCGCTGCAGGTGCATCGGTGATAGCGACGATCGGTACATCTATGAACCGGTTGTTTCGGCGGTACCCGCCATGCCCCCGAACCTGAGTTGGCCATGTGGGTATGAAGCGATACGAGGCTGTGGCTTGGCGGGACAGTCCCCGGCCGGTGAGGGGGGGCCGCCCGGCGTGCTGGCCGCGCGCTGCGTGAGCGCACGCACTACAGCCGGCTGGTGGGGGGCGCCCAGTGGCAGGAGCGCCGGCCGACGGGCCCGGCTGGCGTCCCAGCTATGCGCCGGCGCACCCTGCGCGCGGCGCCAGGCGGCCAAAGTGGGTTCTGCCGAGCCCGGTGCGAAGCGCGGTGGACATCTGCAGTGTGCTGGTCCGATTGCGGACTGTGTGCGTTGAGGATGCGCCGCCGCCCGGCACTCGGCGTCGCGACGCCGTCTGCTGCTCGGTCGCCCCCAGCGGTTCTCGCAGGTGGTTTGTATCGCAGCTCTGCGGACGTGTTGGCGCGTGCGCTGTGCTGGGAGAGTTCGCTTCTGCACCCAAGTGGGGCTTTGCCCTTCTGTGGCGCTGGCGTTGGAGCTGCCGGTCACCGTAGGTGGCGCGTGTTGTTTCCCGCCGGCAATGCCACGACAGCACGCTCCCGGGCCTCTGTCGGCAGCGGCAAGCTCAGTTGGGAGCACGGGTGTTCGCACTGAAAGCGTCTACTCGCCCATCTCCGGGCGATTGCGCCTCTCTCGAACCCGACCAAGTACTTAGGACGGCGCTGCGCGCCGCCGGGACCTGAGAGGGTTTCGAGGTGTATCGTGCAGGGGAGCTCAGCCTCCTCCTGTTTGCAGAATAATTGAGCGGACGCTTGCGTGTTCGCGCGGGCCCTCGGGACACACTCCCGGGCGGCCGGCTGCTCAGCTCTCGTTGACGCAGCTCCCTGGTTGATCCTGCCAGTAGTCATATGCTTGTCTCAAAGATTAAGCCATGCATGTCTCAGTACAAGCCGCATTAAGGTGAAACCGCGAATGGCTCATTAAATCAGTTATGGTTCCTTAGATCGTACCCACGTTACTTGGATAACTGTGGTAATTCTAGAGCTAATACATGCAAACAGAGTCCCGACCAGAGATGGAAGGGACGCTTTTATTAGATCAAAACCAATCGGATTGGCTCGTCTGGTCCGTTTGCCTTGGTGACTCTGAATAACTTTGGGCTGATCGCACGGTCCTCGTACCGGCGACGCATCTTTCAAATGTCTGCCTTATCAACTGTCGATGGTAGGTTCTGCGCCTACCATGGTTGTAACGGGTAACGGGGAATCAGGGTTCGATTCCGGAGAGGGAGCCTGAGAAACGGCTACCACATCCAAGGAAGGCAGCAGGCGCGCAAATTACCCACCTCCGGCACGGGGAGGTAGTGACGAAAAATAACGATACGGGACTCATCCCGAGGCCCCGTAATCGGAATGAGTACACTTTAAATCCTTTAACGAGTATCTATTGGAGGGCAAGTCTGGTGCCAGCAGCCGCGGTAATTCCAGCTCCAATAGCGTATATTAAGTTGTTGCGGTTAAAAAGCTCGTAGTTGGATTTGTGTCCCACGCTGTTGGTTCACCGCCCGTCGGTGTTTAACTGGCATGTATCGTGGGACGTCCTGCCGGTGGGGCGAGCCGAAGGCGTGCTTGCGCGTCCCGAGGCGGACCCCGTTGAAATCCTACCAGGGTGCTCTTAGTTGAGTGTCTCGGTGGGCCGGCACGTTTACTTTGAACAAATTAGAGTGCTTAAAGCAGGCAAGCCCGCCTGAATACTGTGTGCATGGAATAATGGAATAGGACCTCGGTTCTATTTTGTTGGTTTTCGGAACCCGAGGTAATGATTAATAGGGACAGGCGGGGGCATTCGTATTGCGACGTTAGAGGTGAAATCTTGGATCGTCGCAAGACGAACAGAAGCGAAAGCATTTGCCAAGTATGTTTCATTAATCAAGAACGAAAGTTAGAGGTTCGAAGGCGATCAGATACCGCCCTAGTTCTAACCATAAACGATGCCAGCCAGCGATCCGCCGAGTTCCTCCGATGACTCGGCGGGCAGCCTCCGGAAACCAAAGCTTTTGGGTTCCGGGGGAAGTATGGTAGCAAAGCTGAAACTAAAGGAATTGACGGAAGGGCACCACCAGGAGTGGAGCCTGCGGCTTAATTTGACTCAACACGGGAAACCTCACCAGGCCCGGACACCGGAAGATTGACAGATTGATAGCTCTTTCATTGATTCGGTGGGTGGTGGTGCATGGCCGTTCTTAGTTGGTGGAGCGATTTGTCTGGTTAATTCCGATAACGAACGAGACTCTAGCCTGCTAACTAGTCGCGTGACATCCTTCGTGCTGTCAGCGATTACTTTTCTTCTTAGAGGGACAGGCGGCTTCTAGCCGCACGAGATTGAGCAATAACAGGTCTGTGATGCCCTTAGATGTTCTGGGCCGCACGCGCGCTACACTGAAGGAATCAGCGTGTCTTCCTAGGCGAAAGGTCGGGGTACCCGCTGAACCTCCTTCGTGCTAGGGATTGGGGCTTGCAATTGTTCCCCATGAACGAGGAATTCCCAGTAAGCGCGAGTCATAAGCTCGCGTTGATTACGTCCCTGCCCTTTGTACACACCGCCCGTCGCTACTACCGATTGAATGATTTAGTGAGGTCTTCGGACTGGTACGCGGCATCGACTCTGTCGTTGCCGATGCTACCGGAAAGATGACCAAACTTGATCATTTAGAGGAAGTAAAGTCGTAACAAGGTTTCCGTAGGTGACCAGCGGAAGGATCATTACCGACTAGACTGCATGTCTTTCGATGTGCGTGTCGTGTCGCGCAACACGCTACCTGTACGGCAGTAGCCGTGCGCCGCGTGCGGAACCACGCGTGCCTCTCAAAACTAGCGCAAGTGTTGTTGTGTGGTACGAGCGCTGAAGCTCTGGAGCGGCTGGCCTGCGGCACTGGCGCCTGGCGCGGTTTTGAATGACTTTCGCCGCAGTGCCTGTCCGCTCCGGTGTGGAGCCGTACGACGCCCATCGGCCGTCAGGCCGTTGGACACAAAGTAATGGAACAGGGGCCGTCAAACGCCTCAGTCCCGCCTCTGCAACTGTCTTGAAAGAGACGGTGGAGAACTGAAAAGATAAAGATCACCCAGGACGGTGGATCACTCGGCTCGTGGGTCGATGAAGAACGCAGCAAATTGCGCGTCGACATGTGAACTGCAGGACACATGAACATCGACGTTTCGAACGCACATTGCGGTCCATGGATTCCGTTCCCGGGCCACGTCTGGCTGAGGGTCGGCTACGTATACTGAAGCGCGCGGCGTTTGTCCCGCTTCGGGCGCCTGGAGTGTCGTGGTCGCCTGTGTGGCGGCCGCGTCTCCTTAAACGTGCGATGCGCGCCCGTCGCCTGGCGGTTCGCATACCGGTGCTTTCTCGGTAGCGTGCACAGCCGGCTGGCGGTGTGGCGTGCGACACCTCGTACAACGACCTCAGAGCAGGCGAGACTACCCGCTGAATTTAAGCATATTAACTAAGCGGAGGGAAAAGAAACTAACAAGGATTCCCCCAGTAGCGGCGAGCGAACAGGGAAGAGTCCAGCACCGAACCCCGCAGGCTGCGCCTGTCGTGGCATGTGGTGTTCGGGAGGGTCCACTACCCCGACGCCTCGCGCCGAGCCCAAGTCCAACTTGAATGAGGCCACGGCCCGTAGAGGGTGCCAGGCCCGTAGCGGCCGGTGCGAGCGTCGGCGGGACCTCTCCTTCGAGTCGGGTTGCTTGAGAGTGCAGCTCCAAGTGGGTGGTAAACTCCATCTGAGACTAATATGACCACGAGACCGATAGCGAACAAGTACCGTGAGGGAAAGTTGAAAAGAACTTTGAAGAGAGAGTTCAAAAGTACGTGAAACCGTTCTGGGTAAACGTGAGAAGTCCGAAAGGTCGAACGGGTGAGATTCACGCCCATCCGGCCACTGGCCCCCGCCCTCGGCAGATGGGGCCGGCGCCCGCGCGGAGCAATCCGCGGCGGGGTCGTGTCCGGTTGCCTTTCCACTCGCCGCGGGGTGGGGCCGTTCCGGTGTGCGGTGGGCCGCACTTCTCCCCTAGTAGGACGTCGCGACCCGCTGGGTGCGGCCTACGGCCGGGTGCGCAGCCTGTCCTTCCGCGGGCCTCGGTTCGCGTCTGTTGGGCAGAGCCCCGGTGTCCTGGCTGGCTGCTCGGCGGTATATCTGGAGGAGTCGATTCGCCCCTTTGGGCGCTCGGGCTCCCGGCAAGCGCGCGCGGTTCTTCCCGGATGACGGACCTACCTGGCCCGGCCCCGGACCCGCGCCGCTGTTGGCTCGGGATGCTCTCGG
>NW_026061983.1:45000-47500 GCF_023897955.1 Schistocerca gregaria
AGGCATCGAACCAACCCACCGAACGCAGTACTCCATCCTATACGACACCTATGCACACAGATCTGCTACCTAACCCACGTTGGCCCTTAACCTAACCCACGTTGGCCCTAACCTAACCCACGTTGGCCCTTAACCTAACCACGTTGGCCCTTAACCTAACCCGTGGCCCTTAACCTAACCCACGTTGGCCCTTAACCTAAACCCACGTTGGCCCTTAACCTAACCCACGTTGGCCCTTAACCTAACCCACGTTGGCCCTTAACCCCACGTGGCCCTAACCTACCCACGTTGGCCCTTAACCTAACCCACGTTGCCCTTAACCTAACCCACGTGGCCCTTAACCTAACCCACGTTGGCCCTTAACCTAACCCACGTTGGCCCTTAACCTAACCCACGTTGGCCCTTAACCTAACCCACGTTGGCCCTTAACCCCCTAACCCACGTTGGCCCTTAACCTAACCCACGTTGGCCCTTAACCTACCCACGTTGGCCCTTAACCTAACCCACGTTGGCCCTTAACCTAACCCACGTTGGCCCTTAACCTAACCCACGTTGGCCCCTTAACCTAACCCACCGTTGGCACCTTAACCTAAGTTACGCTGCACCTTAACCTAAGTTACGCTGCACCTTAACCCAAGTTACGCTGCACCTAACCCAAGTTACGCTGCACCTAACCCAAGATACGCTGCACCTTAACCAAGTTACGCAGCACCTTAACCCAAGTTACCGCTGCACCTTAACCCAGTTACGCTGCACCTTAACCCAAGTTACGCTGCACCTTAACCAAGTTACGCTGCACCTTAACCCAAGTTACGCTGCACCTTAACCCAGTTACGCGCCCTTAACCCAGTTACGCTGCACCTTAACCCAAGTTACGCTGCACCTTAACCCAAGTTACGCTGCACCTTAACCCAAGTTACGCTGCACCTTAACCCAGTTACGCTGCACCTAACCCAAGTTACGCTGCACCTTAACCAAGTTACGCTGCACCTTAACCCAAGTTACGCTGCACCTTAACCCAAGTTACGCTGCACCTTACCCAAGTTACGCTGCACCTTAACCCAAGTTACGCTGCACCTTAACCCAAGTTACGCTGCACCTTAACCCAAGTTACGCTGCACCTTAACCCAAGTTACGCTGCACCTTAACCCAAGTTACGCTGCACCTTACCCAAGTTACGCTGCACCTTAACCCAAGTTACGCTGCACCTTAACCTAACTTACGCTGCACCTTAACCTAACTTACGCAGCACCTTAACCTAACTTACGCTGCACCTTAACCTAACTTACACTGCACCTTAACTGTCACATGTAACGTCACAGGAATGTAGCTTTGCCTAACAGCAACCCTCTGAACATAGTTCACTGCTTGGATCCTCTGGTGTCATGTGTATTTCTTGATGCCATGGTGCGTACCCTCACATAAAGGTCTTTCGAGTGTTGCGTACTTCTACACAGTCCCGCTAACCACTGGAAGGGTGTACCGCTACAGAACGAATATCGCCCTCCCCTCCTGCCCTTCCAAGCTGGTCGGTCAGGCGTTTGTTTGTGAAATGAGCCTTGCAGCTGTTCAGTTGCATTCGGTTGTCGATGCAGTCAGTCGTTGTGGTACGCCTGTGTGGACTGTCCGCTGAAGTACGCGTAACCACACTGATCATCCGTCGTTACGTACTGAGTGACATAATGTGGCACATGCTTGACCGTACACCGGCTGCGCCCTACAATGGCGATCATAAGGGCCATATGTTGTGCACGATGCTACTTGTCTCGTCTCCCCATTACAGCGAGATTGCACTGTTGTACGCCGTACAGACATGTGGTAGGTAGGTACGGACGAAAGTATTGCATGTTGGCCCCCCCCCCCCCCCTCCTCCCTCTGCCGGGAATCAGCGTGAGCCGTCTGTTGATGTAGCGACGAGGGTTTTCCTATTTAATCGTATTGCCCCACACAACATGATAGCACGGTGGACCGCGTTCCACATCTGCGACATGCTACAGAGGCCGGTTGACAGTCGACCGCGCAAGGGACATTGCACACGTGCGCGGACCATCTCCACGTGTTCTCTCGTGTACATGCCGCAGTGTGTATGTGGGCTGATGTAGCGTGTCGTGACACATACATGCAGGCATGCCAGAATCGTAGATTTCGCAAATGTAGATTGACGTATACGTTTGCTGCCAAAGATCCGCAAATGAACTGGAATCAGTTGTTGAGCGGTTGTTCGCGCTGCAGGTGCATCGGTGATAGCGACGATCGGTACATCTATGAACCGGTTGTTTCGGCGGTACCCCGCCATGCCCCCCGAACCTGAGTTGGCCAGTGGGTATGAAGCGATACGAGGCTGTGGCTTGGCGGGACAGTCCCCGGCCGGTGAGGGGGGGCCGCCCGGCGTGCTGGCCGCGCGCTGCGTGAGCGCACGCACTACAGCCGGCTGGTGGGGGGCGCCCAGTGGCAGGAGCGCCGGCCGACGGGCCCGGCTGGCGTCCCAGCTATGCGCCGG
>NW_026061983.1:57500-60000 GCF_023897955.1 Schistocerca gregaria
CGCTGCACCTTAACCTAAGTTACGCTGCACCTTAACCTAAGTTACGCTGCACCTTAACCTAAGTTACGCTGCACCTTAACGTAAGTTACGCTGCACCTTAACCTAACTTACACTGCACCTTAACCTAAGTTACACTGCACCTTAACCTAACTTACACTGCACCTTAACCTAAGTTACACTGCACCTTAACCTAACTTACACTGCACCTTAACCTAAGTTACACTGCACCTTAACCTAAGTTACACTGCACCTTAACCTAAGTTACACTGCACCTTAACCTAAGTTACACTGCACCTTAACCTAAGTTACACTGCACCTTAACCTAAGTTACACTGCACCTTAACCTAAGTTACACTGCACCTTAACCTAACTTACACTGCACCTTAACCTAACTTACACTGCACCTTAACCTAACTTACACTGCACCTTAACCTAACTTACACTGCACCTTAACCTAACTTACACTGCACCTTAACCTAACTTACACTGCACCTTAACCTAACTTACACTGCACCTTAACCTAACTTACACTGCACCTTAACCTAACTTACACTGCACCTTAACCTAACTTACACTGCACCTTAACCTAACTTACACTGCACCTTAACCTAACTTACACTGCACCTTAACCTAACTTACACTGCACCTTAACCTAACTTACACTGCACCTTAACTGTCACATGTAACGTCACAGGAATGTAGCTTTGCCTAACAGCAACCCTCTGAACATAGTTCACTGCTTGGATCCTCTGGTGTCATGTGTATTTCTTGATGCCATGGTGCGTACCCTCACATAAAGGTCTTTCGAGTGTTGCGTACTTTCTACACAGTCCCGCTAACCACTGGAAGGGTGTACCGCTACAGAACGAATATCGCCCTCCCCTCCTGCCCTTCCAAGCTGGTCGGTCAGGCGTTTGTTTGTGAAATGAGCCTTGCAGCTGTTCAGTTGCATTCGGTTGTCGATGCAGTCAGTGTACGTTGTGGTACGGCCTGTGTGGACTGTCCGCTGATGTACGCGTAACCCACACTGATCATCCGTCGTTACGTACTGAGTGACATAATGTGGCACATGCTTGACCGTACACCGGCTGCGCCCTACAATGGCGAATCATAAGGGCCATATGTTGTGCACGATGCTACTTGTCTCGTCTCCCCATTACAGCGAGATTGCACTGTTGTACGCCGTACAGACATGTGGTAAGTAGGTACGGACGAAAGTATTGCATGTTGGCCCCCCCCCCCCCCCCTCCTCCCTCTGCCGGGAATCAGCGTGAGCCGTCTGTTGATGTAGCGACGAGGGTTTTCCTATTTAATCGTATTGCCCCACACAACATGATAGCACGGTGGACCGCGTTCCACATCTGCGACATGCTACAGAGGCCGGTTGACAGTCGACCGCGCAAGGGACATTGCACACGTGCGCGGACCATCTTCCACGTGTTCTCTCGTGTACATGCCGCAGTGTGTATGTGGGCTGATGTAGCGTGTCGTGACACATAACATGCAGGCATGCCAGAATCGTAGATTTCGCAAATGTAGATTGACGTATACGTTTGCTGCCAAAGATCCGCAAATGAACTGGAAATCAGTTGTTGAGCGGTTGTTCGCGCTGCAGGTGCATCGGTGATAGCGACGATCGGTACATCTGTGAACCGGTTGTTTCGGCGGTACCCGCCATGCCCCCGAACCTGAGTTGGCCATGTGGGTATGAAGCGATACGAGGCTGTGGCTTGGCGGGACAGTCCCCGGCCGGTGAGGGGGGGCCGCCCGGCGTGCTGGCCGCGCGCTGCGTGAGCGCACGCACTACAGCCGGCTGGTGGGGGGCGCCCAGTGGCAGGAGCGCCGGCCGACGGGCCCGGCTGGCGTCCCAGCTATGCGCCGGCGCACCCTGCGCGCGGCGCCAGGCGGCCAAAGTGGGTTCTGCCGAGCCCGGTGCGAAGCGCGGTGGACATCTGCAGTGTGCTGGTCCGATTGCGGACTGTGTGCGTTGAGGATGCGCCGCCGCCCGGCACTCGGCGTCGCGACGCCGTCTGCTGCTCGGTCGCCCCCAGCGGTTCTCGCAGGTGGTTTGTATCGCAGCTCTGCGGACGTGTTGGCGCGTGCGCTGTGCTGGGAGAGTTCGCTTCTGCACCCAAGTGGGGCTTTGCCCTTCTGTGGCGCTGGCGTTGGAGCTGCCGGTCACCGTAGGTGGCGCGTGTTGTTTCCCGCCGGCAATGCCACGACAGCACGCTCCCGGGCCTCTGTCGGCAGCGGCAAGCTCAGTTGGGAGCACGGGTGTTCGCACTGAAAGCGTCTACTCGCCTATCTCCGGGCGATTGCGCCTCTCTCGAACCCGACCAAGTACTTAGGACGGCGCTGCGCGCCGCCGGGACCTGAGAGGGTTTCGAGGTGTATCGTGCAGGGGAGCTCAGCCTCCTCCTGTTTGCAGAATAATTGAGCGGACGCTTGCGTGTTCGCGCGGGCCCTCGGGACACACTCCCGGGCGGCCGGCTGCTCAGCT
>NW_026061983.1:80000-82500 GCF_023897955.1 Schistocerca gregaria
TCCCAAAAGCCAAAGTCCCGCTGTCCCAGTACATGCTCTGGACGGCGGGCCGCGAGACGTGACGCTCGGTGGCAAAGAGTGCGCCGCTGAGGATATAGAGGGTCCGTCCCCCCGCACAGTGGTGACGGTGTGCGGGTAGTGTTTCCGACACCTCTTCCTGCGGTGGCAACTCTGGGGCAGAGTCGATACTCGCCCACTGGTGGAAGGTAAGCATTCTGCTTTACATCAGTACATAACTAATATTTCAGTCGTCTGACGTCCCTCCTTAGTAAATGATGCAGGACCACATACATAGATGATACATACTGTAAACTGGGGAGGACAGTGTGAACCGCACTCGACCCAGTCACCCTATCTCACAGTCCACTCTGTGTGTAACAAAGCGAAAGCACCAAAGCACTATCGTTCAACAACATCCATTTTATCCTCGCTGCCACAGGACACTATCCAAACAACGACAAGAGGAACGTCACGTCCACTAATAAGACAGAATGTCTCACATCACCCGCAAACAACGCAGCTCAAATCAGCCAGCAACACCCACAGTGGTCCACCCAGTATCAACACAGGACGCAACGCCACGCCACAACACAAAAGGTACAAGTAATAAAATACCCTTTGGCCACACCCCTTATAAAGGCATCGAACCAACCCACCACCTGACACCAGCCAAACGTACATCCTGATTTGACACATCTCTGGCAACCTAACCCACGTTGGCCCTTAACCTAACCCACGTTGGCCCTTAACCTAACCCACGTTGGCCCTTAACCTAACCCACGTTGGCCCTTAACCTAACCCACGTTGGCCCTTAACCTAACCCACGTTGGCCCTTAACCTAACCCACGTTGGCCCTTAACCTAACCCACGTTGGCCCTTAACCTAACCCACGTTGGCCCTTAACCTAACCCACGTTGGCCCTTAACCTAACCCACGTTGGCCCTTAACCTAACCCACGTTGGCCCTTAACCTAACCCACGTTGGCCCTTAACCTAACCCACGTTGGCCCTTAACCTAACCCACGTTGGCCCCTAACCTAACCCACGTTGGCCCCTAACCTAACCCACGTTGGCCCCTAACCTAACCCACGTTGGCCCCTAACCTAACCCACGTTGGCCCCTAACCTAACCCACGTTGGCCCCTAACCTAACCCACGTTGGCCCCTAACCTAACCCACGTTGGCCCCTAACCTAACCCACGTTGGCCCCTAACCTAACCCACGTTGGCCCCTAACCTAACCCACGTTGGCCCCTAACCTAACCCACGTTGGCCCCTAACCTAACCCACGTTGGCCCCTAACCTAACCCACGTTGGCCCCTAACCTAACCCACGTTGGCCCCTAACCTAACCCACGTTGGCCCCTAACCTAACCCACGTTGGCCCCTAACCTAACCCACGTTGGCCCCTAACCTAACCCACGCTGCACCTTAACCTAAGTTACGCTGCACCTTAACCTAAGTTACGCTGCACCTTAACCTAAGTTACGCTGCACCTTAACCTAAGTTACGCTGCACCTTAACCTAAGTTACGCTGCACCTTAACCTAAGTTACGCTGCACCTTAACCTAACTTACACTGCACCTTAACCTAAGTTACACTGCACCTTAACCTAACTTACACTGCACCTTAACCTAAGTTACACTGCACCTTAACCTAAGTTACACTGCACCTTAACCTAAGTTACACTGCACCTTAACCTAAGTTACACTGCACCTTAACCTAAGTTACACTGCACCTTAACCTAAGTTACACTGCACCTTAACCTAAGTTACACTGCACCTTAACCTAAGTTACACTGCACCTTAACCTAACTTACACTGCACCTTAACCTAACTTACACTGCACCTTAACCTAACTTACACTGCACCTTAACCTAACTTACACTGCACCTTAACCTAACTTACACTGCACCTTAACCTAACTTACACTGCACCTTAACCTAACTTACACTGCACCTTAACCTAACTTACACTGCACCTTAACCTAACTTACACTGCACCTTAACCTAACTTACACTGCACCTTAACCTAACTTACACTGCACCTTAACCTAACTTACACTGCACCTTAACTGTCACATGTAACGTCACAGGAATGTAGCTTTGCCTAACAGCAACCCTCTGAACATAGTTCACTGCTTGGATCCTCTGGTGTCATGTGTATTTCTTGATGCCATGGTGCGTACCCTCACATAAAGGTCTTTCGAGTGTTGCGTACTTTCTACACAGTCCCGCTAACCACTGGAAGGGTGTACCGCTACAGAACGAATATCGCCCTCCCCTCCTGCCCTTCCAAGCTGGTCGGTCAGGCGTTTGTTTGTGAAATGAGCCTTGCAGCTGTTCAGTTGCATTCGGTTGTCGATGCAGTCAGTGTACGTTGTGGTACGGCCTGTGTGGACTGTCCGCTGATGTACGCGTAACCCACACTGATCATCCGTCGTTACGTACTGAGTGACATAATGTGGCACATGCTTGACCGTACACCGGCTGCGCCCTACAATGG
>NW_026061983.1:87500-95000 GCF_023897955.1 Schistocerca gregaria
AAGGTCTCGCCTTGCGCGGGCCGAGGGAGGATGGGGCTTCCCCGCCCTTCACGGGGCGGCGGCCTCCGCACTCCCGGGGCGTCTCGTCCTCATTGCGAGGTGAGGCGCACCTAGAGCGTACACGTTGGGACCCGAAAGATGGTGAACTATGCCTGGCCAGGACGAAGTCAGGGGAAACCCTGATGGAGGTCCGTAGCGATTCTGACGTGCAAATCGATCGTCGGAGCTGGGTATAGGGGCGAAAGACTAATCGAACCATCTAGTAGCTGGTTCCCTCCGAAGTTTCCCTCAGGATAGCTGGTGCTCGTACGAGTCTCATCCGGTAAAGCGAATGATTAGAGGCCTTGGGGCCGAAACGACCTCAACCTATTCTCAAACTTTAAATGGGTGAGATCTCCGGCTTGCTTGATATGCTGAAGCCGCGAGCAAACGACTCGGATCGGAGTGCCAAGTGGGCCACTTTTGGTAAGCAGAACTGGCGCTGTGGGATGAACCAAACGCCGAGTTAAGGCGCCCGAATCGACGCTCATGGGAAACCATGAAAGGCGTTGGTTGCTTAAGACAGCAGGACGGTGGCCATGGAAGTCGGAATCCGCTAAGGAGTGTGTAACAACTCACCTGCCGAAGCAACTAGCCCTGAAAATGGATGGCGCTGAAGCGTCGTGCCTATACTCGGCCGTCAGTCTGGCAGTCATGGCCGGTCCTCGCGGCCGGCCGCGAAGCCCTGACGAGTAGGAGGGTCGCGGCGGTGGGCGCAGAAGGGTCTGGGCGTGAGCCTGCCTGGAGCCGCCGTCGGTGCAGATCTTGGTGGTAGTAGCAAATACTCCAGCGAGGCCCTGGAGGGCTGACGCGGAGAAGGGTTTCGTGTGAACAGCCGTTGCACACGAGTCAGTCGATCCTAAGCCCTAGGAGAAATCCGATGTTGATGGGGGCCGTCATAGCATGATGCACTTTGTGCTGGCCCCCGTTGGGCGAAAGGGAATCCGGTTCCTATTCCGGAACCCGGCAGCGGAACCGATACAAGTCGGGCCCCTCTTTTAGAGATGCTCGTCGGGGTAACCCAAAAGGACCCGGAGACGCCGTCGGGAGATCGGGGAAGAGTTTTCTTTTCTGCATGAGCGTTCGAGTTCCCTGGAATCCTCTAGCAGGGAGATAGGGTTTGGAACGCGAAGAGCACCGCAGTTGCGGCGGTGTCCCGATCTTCCCCTCGGACCTTGAAAATCCGGGAGAGGGCCACGTGGAGGTGTCGCGCCGGTTCGTACCCATATCCGCAGCAGGTCTCCAAGGTGAAGAGCCTCTAGTCGATAGAATAATGTAGGTAAGGGAAGTCGGCAAATTGGATCCGTAACTTCGGGATAAGGATTGGCTCTGAGGATCGGGGCGTGTCGGGCTTGGTCGGGAAGTGGGTCAGCGCTAACGTGCCGGGCCTGGGCGAGGTGAGTGCCGTAGGGGTGCCGGTAAGTGCGGGCGTTTAGCGCGGGCGTGGTCTGCTCTCGCCGTTGGTTGGCCTCGTGCTGGCCGGCGGTGCAGGATGCGCGCGCCTGCGCGGCGTTCGCGCCCCGGTGCTTCAACCTGCGTGCAGGATCCGAGCTCGGTCCCGTGCCTTGGCCTCCCACGGATCTTCCTTGCTGCGAGGCCGCGTCCGCCTTAGCGTGCTCCTCCGGGGGCGCGCGGGTGCGCGGATTCTCTTCGGCCGCCATTCAACGATCAACTCAGAACTGGCACGGACTGGGGGAATCCGACTGTCTAATTAAAACAAAGCATTGCGATGGCCCTAGCGGGTGTTGACGCAATGTGATTTCTGCCCAGTGCTCTGAATGTCAACGTGAAGAAATTCAAGCAAGCGCGGGTAAACGGCGGGAGTAACTATGACTCTCTTAAGGTAGCCAAATGCCTCGTCATCTAATTAGTGACGCGCATGAATGGATTAACGAGATTCCCGCTGTCCCTATCTACTATCTTACGAAGGCCGTTATGCTGTCTAACCAGTGGTGGAGTCCACCTATACTGGTAGAAGACGGGCGGCTAAATGTCCGATCTCTCAACCTCCCCGTGGTGTAAGATGCGAGTAGCCGGGCTACCGGTGAAACCAATGAGAGAAGGGCGACTCCCGTGCAGGGCGCAAGCTCGGATGCGGTGGGACTGGGCAACTGGCCCCTCCAAACCGGGCTCTGCAGCCTTGCTCGCCGTGAGCGATAAGGTGTCGGACTCCGGTCTAGTATCCTTGCTCACTGGCGAATGGCACTTACAAGTTATATGCGGCGCTTGCTGTGCTTCGGCCCTTGGCCGGGGTGCGGCGGGCGCCGCTTTTACTAAGGCGGCGCTTGCTGTGCCTCGGCTTCGGCCGGGCTGCGGCGTGGTGCGGCTCCATGCGATGGTGGCGTCTGCTGTGTCTCGGCTTCGGCTCGGATGCGGCGGGCGCCGCTTTTGCTGGGGCGGCGCCCGCTGCGCCCTGGCCCTGGCTGGGGTGCGGCGGGCGCCGCTTTTGCGTTAAAGTCATTTCACGCTCTCTGAGAGGATGTGTTTCCGTCTCTGCCTGTGCGCGCTACGGAACTCACTCCCCACAGCAGGAGCAAGGCGTTATCGCGGTTGACTTATCGGCCGTGGAATGCTGAGCTCCATGACACAAGTGCCACGGGAGGTATACTCCCCACAAGGAGACGTCTGCACGAGGCGGTTGGATCGAACATCGACCCTTTCCGGCCGAGTGCGCGTCTCCCACTACTGCGAGCGCTTGTAGGTGTCGGACTCTTAAGTCTAGTATCCAAGCTCGTACGTAGTGCGTGCGCGTGCAGCGGAGTGTGTCGACGTGAGTTGGCGCGCTACTGCTGGACTTGTGCGCACGGCGGTGCGCTTCGCGCGGCTCGCTGGCGGCGGGTCCTGCTGTGGCCCCGGCCTCGCGCGTGAACGCCCGGCGCTAGCCGGGCGCGGCGCGGTTGGCCGGGGTAGTGGCGGGTCTTGGCTGCCGGTCGGGCTGTGCGCTTGCGCGCTGCCGTGTCGGCTGCGCTGCGCGGGGCCGGGTGCGGCCGGGCGATGCGCGCGCTGCTGGCTGGCGCTGGGCGGGCGGTCGGACTCTGGCTGACAGCTCGCTCTCGCGGCTACGCTGGCGGCGGGCGCGGGCCCGGCTGCGCCCGGCTCCGCCGGCCGCGCCCGGACAACTTAGCGGCGCCGCCCGGCCACATGTTATGTTGGTTGTGGTTGGCGTGTGCGGTTGGCGCACAAAGCACAGTGGGGAGTAGGGCGGTCATCGTTCCTGCGGAAACCAAGGCTCTCACTTTTGAGGGCCAAAGCGGAAGCAGGCCGATGTCCACGCGCGGGGAAGGGCGCTGACTGCGAAGCGCCCTCTGACTTTCAGAGGATGCAACGCGGGCGGCGACCCGGCCTCGCTCGGAGGATTCCTTGGTGTATAACTGCGGAGTGGAGGCCGGCATCGGCCTTCGCAACGTGGAAGTCACCGGGAGCTGCCCCCAGGAGGATGCTCCTGAGTGGTCTAAGACCACGACCACAGGGACGAAGGCTAATACAGCCGACGTACGGGCCTGGCAAACCCGGGGTGCCCGAGCCCGGTGCTGGCAAGCGCTACCAGCGCCGTCCGTAATCTGAGACACGTACTTCAACGACCGCTGTGAGGCGCGCAGTGGAACGTCGTGCGTGTTTCGGACCGGAGTCTTGGCTTAACCGCCTGGGCAAGAGAAGGACAATCTCTATAATCACCCCTCACCCTCTGCGTTAGCTGGCGGCTATGGGGCGCAAGGCTGTTGAGTTGTGAACAGTCGTGAGTCAGCCACCTCAGAGGACCGGCCGACCCTCTGTTGTATAAGGCTTACTCAGGTGGGCGGGGCAACGCCTGGGTGGACCACTTATATCCCTAGCTGATCGTGGGAACCACATGGCTTCTCTCAATCAACCTTGTCCGGACGGAACTGGTGGGCCGTCGCGGAGTCACAACACCAACCATTCAGGGGACGAGTCTGACACTCCGTGTCAAGACGAACTCCCAACACAAGGGCAGTCGGAGGCCCATAGGCCAGAAGACCATGACCCCGCGCTTAGCGAGCCAGAATTGGAGCTCCGTACACCTCGTGCACGGAGCGCTAAGACTGCAGCAAGCGAGACGCTGGCACGGACGCTTGCAGACGCGAGTGAAAGTGACAGTGAGAAAGAACGGAAGGCAAAAGTGAGGAAGCAGAAGAAACACCTGCGAAAACTGCTCCGGCAGAGATCGCTGAGTGCGGACGCTGTAACCGATCTGATGCCGCCACCCCGCCAGCCGGCGCCGAAAGCGGCACCTAAGGCGGGAGACAAGCCGAAACCGGCGCAGGTAGCCGGGCGCAAGCCCGGCGGCCCAGTCGGGGAAGGCGCAACGGGGAAGTCCGAACCGAAGGCGGAGACGAAGGCCTCGCGGCCAACGACACCGCCGGCGGGGAAGGCTGCGAGCGAGCCAAAGCTGGCGCAGGTAGCCGGGCAAAGACCCAGCGGCCCAGTCGGCACCGGCAAGCTCACCCAGACTCGCCCGGCGGGAGAGACGGCGGCCCCACGGCCGAAGTCTCAACTGCCGGAGACGGCGAAAAGTGTGCCGAAACCGGCGAAGGTAGCCGGGCAACTGCCCAGCGGCCCAGTCGGGGAAAGCGCCAGCAGTAGCCGCGCCTCTTCACCAATGTCGGGTGCCGAGAGACGCAAGTCCCGGACACGACGGAAGAAGCGGAAACCGAACAAGCAGCCGGACTCGGCGCAGGTAGCCGGACAACAGCCTGGCGGCCCAGTCGATGACGGCACGTCCCGATACAAGGCAAGCCCAAGCGATCTTGCGACCGTGAAGCTTATCGCGACGCGGCTCGAGGACGTCCTGAAGCTCGTGGACGACTCTCTAAAACCGGGACAACTGGTCGAGGAGGGAAATCTGGGGGACTTTAAGAGACAACTGAGAGCTAAGTTGTTTGATTGGGCCATGGCGCAGTCGGCCCTCACCGGAAGGGTGGAAGCCTTGGAGGAGGAGCTGGCGAGGACGAAGGCGGTGCCCACGGCGCCACCCAAGACCTTTGCACAAGTTGCCGCCGCTCCACCCATACCAGAACGGAAAACGCAGGCGATGATAACCAAAGCCCTGACTGAGAAGGCAACGCTCTTCATCAAGTCCAAGGGCAATGAAACTGGCGCAGAAGTGAGAAAGAAATTCACCTCCCTGGTCAAGCCTGAGGTTGAAGGTGTGAAGTTCTCACGGGTCGCCACAAACGGCCCGACGCTCATCGTAGATGTGGCGTCTGAGACTGATCGCCAGAAGCTTCTAGCTAACAACAAACTGACAGAAGCACTCAAGTGCGAACTGCCGAAAAAGCTCAATCCGCAGATAATCATATATCATGTACCATGTGTCATGAAGAATGAAGCTGTGGTTGAGCTAACTCGAAAGCAAAACGACCTTGGAGGACTTTCCGAAACACAGTTTCGCCAGGAGTTTAAGCCGAAGTTCCGGACTGGGCCAAGGGGCAAACAAACATCACATCTCGTGGTGGAAGTAAGCCCCAGACTCAGAGTCGCGATTCTGAGGCAGAAGCGACTGTACATGGGCTTTGAGTCCATGCCGGTTGACGACTACCTGGACTTAGTCGTTTGCACGCGGTGCCAGGATGTGAACCACTCGGTAAGGTTCTGCAAGCAGGACCCGAGTATAATAACATGTGGGCACTGTGGCGAGAACGGCCACATGAGGAAGGACTGTAGAAAAGCGGGGGACCGAGCGGTCTGTATCCCGTGCAAAAAGCGTAATCGCACATGCGAAACGCCAGGCAAAGAGTGTGCCTACTACAGGATTCTCACTCAACGCAAAATCCAGCGGACAGACTATGGGAGACAAGACCTCTCGTCAACCGTCTCCATTCCGGCCGCTACCTCTCCTGTCCCCGACCGGACTGTGAAAAATCACAATGCCAATGTCGGTTAAGATAGGACAGCTGAACTGCGCGCGAACGCAAGCGGTGATGCAGGAGGTACGACGCCGAGCGGAGGAGGAGTCTCTAGACATATTATGTCTGCAAGAGCCCTACTCTAGGGACGGAAAGATCCGATATATGCCGACAACAGCTCAGATCCTGGCTGGGGGAGAGCATCCTATGGCAGCAATTGTTGTGCTAAATCGTTCCTTCAGAGCAGTCAAAGTGGCGCACCTAAGCAACAGATGCATGGTGTTAGCTGAGATAAATACTGGCGATTTCACCTTTTTCGTGCTAAATATGTACTTTCAGTACAGGCACAGAGAAAGACCGTATATCGACCAGTTAAAAGAGGCGGTTGGGTTCTACCGCAATGACTTGCTGATTTGCACAATGGACGCAAATGCCATGTCACCCCTATGGCACAGTGACATCACGCCTCTTGGTGCTCGACGCGCCGCCAGGCGAGGTGAGAGACTCGCTGAAGCAATTCACGAGCTCAGACTAGAAGTGCTGAACCGACCAAACTTCCCACCAACTTTCGAAGGCCGCCGTGGAGCGACCTCGAATATCGATGTGACACTGAAGAGTGCACACGAGCATCTCCGTGCGGAGAACTGGAAGGTTTGGCGGGGAATGACACTAAGTGACCACAATCTGATCACATTCACTGTAGCCTATGATGGGGAGCCTCCTCCTGAAGACCAGGTGAACGGCACCGTCAAGTACAACTGGCGAAAGGCTAATTGGGATCGACTAAGAGGTAATCTAGTGATACCGAATTGGCCAATGGATCGCGTTGTGGACGTTGACAAAGCTGCAGAAGATCTGACGGCGGCCATACAGACAGCAGCAACAGGCGCAGTCCCGTTGGCCCACACAGGGAAAATGCCTAAGGCACCTTGGAACCCTGAGCTGCAGCGTCTCCGACGCGAATGCAGAAGAGCGCGGCGGCATTACCAGCGCAGCGTAGGCGATCACATTCGTGAGGCCACGCTTGCGCGGTACAGGCGGGCCAAAGCCGTGTTTAAGCGGGCACTGCACACAGTACGGACTGAGAGTTGGCAGTCTTTTGTTCGTGACAGTCTGGCGGCTGACCCCTGGGGTACACCGTACAAGATTGCCGTGTCAAAAGTTCGGTCACCGACGGTCCTGTCGACCCTAAGGAAGATCGATGGCAGTCACACCAAGGACTGGCAAGAGTCAGCTGAGCTCCTCATGAGTACCTTATTGCCCGACGATAGTAGCGAAGATGAGGACGAGGAACAGGGGAATTTGAGGCGACAACTCCATGAGCTGTATGCCGATGAGACGCCTGTTGCTCCGTTCACTGAACGTGAAGTTACCGCCGCAATTCTTGAATTGCGCCGTAAAAAGGCGACGGGCCATGATGGACTCGCTGCCGAGGTTCTCCAAGCCCTGTGCGCGGAGATCTGCCCTTACCTGACTAACCTCTACAATGAGTGCTTACGTCAGGGACGGGTACCAGAATCGTGGAAGTTGGCCGAAGTGGTCATTCTGAGAAAGGGTGAGGACAAGGATCCGGAAGTGCCGAAATCATACCGACCCA
>NW_026061983.1:100000-105000 GCF_023897955.1 Schistocerca gregaria
AAAATACCCTTTGGCCACACCCCTTATAAAGGCATCGAACCAACCCACCACCTGACACCAGCCAAACGTACATCCTGATTTGACACATCTCTGGCAACCTAACCCACGTTGGCCCTTAACCTAACCCACGTTGGCCCTTAACCTAACCCACGTTGGCCCTTAACCTAACCCACGTTGGCCCTTAACCTAACCCACGTTGGCCCTTAACCTAACCCACGTTGGCCCTTAACCTAACCCACGTTGGCCCTTAACCTAACCCACGTTGGCCCTTAACCTAACCCACGTTGGCCCTTAACCTAACCCACGTTGGCCCTTAACCTAACCCACGTTGGCCCTTAACCTAACCCACGTTGGCCCCTAACCTAACCCACGTTGGCCCCTAACCTAACCCACGTTGGCCCCTAACCTAACCCACGTTGGCCCCTAACCTAACCCACGTTGGCCCCTAACCTAACCCACGTTGGCCCCTAACCTAACCCACGTTGGCCCCTAACCTAACCCACGTTGGCCCCTAACCTAACCCACGTTGGCCCCTAACCTAACCCACGTTGGCCCCTAACCTAACCCACGTTGGCCCCTAACCTAACCCACGTTGGCCCCTAACCTAACCCACGTTGGCCCCTAACCTAACCCACGTTGGCCCCTAACCTAACCCACGTTGGCCCCTAACCTAACCCACGTTGGCCCCTAACCTAACCCACGTTGGCCCCTAACCTAACCCACGCTGCACCTTAACCTAAGTTACGCTGCACCTTAACCTAAGTTACGCTGCACCTTAACCTAAGTTATGCTGCACCTTAACCTAAGTTACGCTGCACCTTAACCTAAGTTACGCTGCACCTTAACCTAAGTTACGCTGCACCTTAACCTAAGTTACGCTGCACCTTAACCTAAGTTACGCTGCACCTTAACCTAAGTTACGCTGCACCTTAACCTAACTTACACTGCACCTTAACCTAAGTTACACTGCACCTTAACCTAACTTACACTGCACCTTAACCTAAGTTACACTGCACCTTAACCTAAGTTACACTGCACCTTAACCTAACTTACACTGCACCTTAACCTAAGTTACACTGCACCTTAACCTAAGTTACACTGCACCTTAACCTAAGTTACACTGCACCTTAACCTAAGTTACACTGCACCTTAACCTAAGTTACACTGCACCTTAACCTAAGTTACACTGCACCTTAACCTAAGTTACACTGCACCTTAACCTAAGTTACACTGCACCTTAACCTAAGTTACACTGCACCTTAACCTAACTTACACTGCACCTTAACCTAACTTACACTGCACCTTAACCTAACTTACACTGCACCTTAACCTAACTTACACTGCACCTTAACCTAACTTACACTGCACCTTAACCTAACTTACACTGCACCTTAACCTAACTTACACTGCACCTTAACCTAACTTACACTGCACCTTAACCTAACTTACACTGCACCTTAACCTAACTTACACTGCACCTTAACCTAACTTACACTGCACCTTAACCTAACTTACACTGCACCTTAACTGTCACATGTAACGTCACAGGAATGTAGCTTTGCCTAACAGCAACCCTCTGAACATAGTTCACTGCTTGGATCCTCTGGTGTCATGTGTATTTCTTGATGCCATGGTGCGTACCCTCACATAAAGGTCTTTCGAGTGTTGCGTACTTTCTACACAGTCCCGCTAACCACTGGAAGGGTGTACCGCTACAGAACGAATATCGCCCTCCCCTCCTGCCCTTCCAAGCTGGTCGGTCAGGCGTTTGTTTGTGAAATGAGCCTTGCAGCTGTTCAGTTGCATTCGGTTGTCGATGCAGTCAGTGTACGTTGTGGTACGGCCTGTGTGGACTGTCCGCTGATGTACGCGTAACCCACACTGATCATCCGTCGTTACGTACTGAGTGACATAATGTGGCACATGCTTGACCGTACACCGGCTGCGCCCTACAATGGCGAATCATAAGGGCCATATGTTGTGCACGATGCTACTTGTCTCGTCTCCCCATTACAGCGAGATTGCACTGTTGTACGCCGTACAGACATGTGGTAAGTAGGTACGGACGAAAGTATTGCATGTTGGCCCCCCCCCCCCCCTCCTCCCTCTGCCGGGAATCAGCGTGAGCCGTCTGTTGATGTAGCGACGAGGGTTTTCCTATTTAATCGTATTGCCCCACACAACATGATAGCACGGTGGACCGCGTTCCACATCTGCGACATGCTACAGAGGCCGGTTGACAGTCGACCGCGCAAGGGACATTGCACACGTGCGCGGACCATCTTCCACGTGTTCTCTCGTGTACATGCCGCAGTGTGTATGTGGGCTGATGTAGCGTGTCGTGACACATAACATGCAGGCATGCCAGAATCGTAGATTTCGCAAATGTAGATTGACGTATACGTTTGCTGCCAAAGATCCGCAAATGAACTGGAAATCAGTTGTTGAGCGGTTGTTCGCGCTGCAGGTGCATCGGTGATAGCGACGATCGGTACATCTGTGAACCGGTTGTTTCGGCGGTACCCGCCATGCCCCCGAACCTGAGTTGGCCATGTGGGTATGAAGCGATACGAGGCTGTGGCTTGGCGGGACAGTCCCCGGCCGGTGAGGGGGGGCCGCCCGGCGTGCTGGCCGCGCGCTGCGTGAGCGCACGCACTACAGCCGGCTGGTGGGGGGCGCCCAGTGGCAGGAGCGCCGGCCGACGGGCCCGGCTGGCGTCCCAGCTATGCGCCGGCGCACCCTGCGCGCGGCGCCAGGCGGCCAAAGTGGGTTCTGCCGAGCCCGGTGCGAAGCGCGGTGGACATCTGCAGTGTGCTGGTCCGATTGCGGACTGTGTGCGTTGAGGATGCGCCGCCGCCCGGCACTCGGCGTCGCGACGCCGTCTGCTGCTCGGTCGCCCCCAGCGGTTCTCGCAGGTGGTTTGTATCGCAGCTCTGCGGACGTGTTGGCGCGTGCGCTGTGCTGGGAGAGTTCGCTTCTGCACCCAAGTGGGGCTTTGCCCTTCTGTGGCGCTGGCGTTGGAGCTGCCGGTCACCGTAGGTGGCGCGTGTTGTTTCCCGCCGGCAATGCCACGACAGCACGCTCCCGGGCCTCTGTCGGCAGCGGCAAGCTCAGTTGGGAGCACGGGTGTTCGCACTGAAAGCGTCTACTCGCCTATCTCCGGGCGATTGCGCCTCTCTCGAACCCGACCAAGTACTTAGGACGGCGCTGCGCGCCGCCGGGACCTGAGAGGGTTTCGAGGTGTATCGTGCAGGGGAGCTCAGCCTCCTCCTGTTTGCAGAATAATTGAGCGGACGCTTGCGTGTTCGCGCGGGCCCTCGGGACACACTCCCGGGCGGCCGGCTGCTCAGCTCTCGTTGACGCAGCTCCCTGGTTGATCCTGCCAGTAGTCATATGCTTGTCTCAAAGATTAAGCCATGCATGTCTCAGTACAAGCCGCATTAAGGTGAAACCGCGAATGGCTCATTAAATCAGTTATGGTTCCTTAGATCGTACCCACGTTACTTGGATAACTGTGGTAATTCTAGAGCTAATACATGCAAACAGAGTCCCGACCAGAGATGGAAGGGACGCTTTTATTAGATCAAAACCAATCGGATTGGCTCGTCTGGTCCGTTTGCCTTGGTGACTCTGAATAACTTTGGGCTGATCGCACGGTCCTCGTACCGGCGACGCATCTTTCAAATGTCTGCCTTATCAACTGTCGATGGTAGGTTCTGCGCCTACCATGGTTGTAACGGGTAACGGGGAATCAGGGTTCGATTCCGGAGAGGGAGCCTGAGAAACGGCTACCACATCCAAGGAAGGCAGCAGGCGCGCAAATTACCCACTCCCGGCACGGGGAGGTAGTGACGAAAAATAACGATACGGGACTCATCCGAGGCCCCGTAATCGGAATGAGTACACTTTAAATCCTTTAACGAGTATCTATTGGAGGGCAAGTCTGGTGCCAGCAGCCGCGGTAATTCCAGCTCCAATAGCGTATATTAAAGTTGTTGCGGTTAAAAAGCTCGTAGTTGGATTTGTGTCCCACGCTGTTGGTTCACCGCCCGTCGGTGTTTAACTGGCATGTATCGTGGGACGTCCTGCCGGTGGGGCGAGCCGAAGGCGTGCTTGCGCGTCCCGAGGCGGACCCCGTTGAAATCCTACCAGGGTGCTCTTAGTTGAGTGTCTCGGTGGGCCGGCACGTTTACTTTGAACAAATTAGAGTGCTTAAAGCAGGCAAGCCCGCCTGAATACTGTGTGCATGGAATAATGGAATAGGACCTCGGTTCTATTTTGTTGGTTTTCGGAACCCGAGGTAATGATTAATAGGGACAGGCGGGGGCATTCGTATTGCGACGTTAGAGGTGAAATTCTTGGATCGTCGCAAGACGAACAGAAGCGAAAGCATTTGCCAAGTATGTTTTCATTAATCAAGAACGAAAGTTAGAGGTTCGAAGGCGATCAGATACCGCCCTAGTTCTAACCATAAACGATGCCAGCCAGCGATCCGCCGCAGTTCCTCCGATGACTCGGCGGGCAGCCTCCGGGAAACCAAAGCTTTTGGGTTCCGGGGGAAGTATGGTTGCAAAGCTGAAACTTAAAGGAATTGACGGAAGGGCACCACCAGGAGTGGAGCCTGCGGCTTAATTTGACTCAACACGGGAAACCTCACCAGGCCCGGACACCGGAAGGATTGACAGATTGATAGCTCTTTCTTGATTCGGTGGGTGGTGGTGCATGGCCGTTCTTAGTTGGTGGAGCGATTTGTCTGGTTAATTCCGATAACGAACGAGACTCTAGCCTGCTAACTAGTCGCGTGACATCCTTCGTGCTGTCAGCGATTACTTTTCTTCTTAGAGGGACAGGCGGCTTCTAGCCGCACGAGATTGAGCAATAACAGGTCTGTGATGCCCTTAGATGTTCTGGGCCGCACGCGCGCTACACTGAAGGAATCAGCGTGTCTTCCTAGGCCGAAAGGTCGGGGTAACCCGCTGAACCTCCTTCGTGCTAGGGAT
>NW_026061983.1:112500-115000 GCF_023897955.1 Schistocerca gregaria
GTTGGCCCCTAACCTAACCCACGTTGGCCCCTAACCTAACCCACGTTGGCCCCTAACCTAACCCACGCTGCACCTTAACCTAAGTTACGCTGCACCTTAACCTAAGTTACGCTGCACCTTAACCTAAGTTACGCTGCACCTTAACCTAACTTACACTGCACCTTAACCTAACTTACACTGCACCTTAACCTAAGTTACACTGCACCTTAACCTAAGTTACACTGCACCTTAACCTAACTTACACTGCACCTTAACCTAAGTTACACTGCACCTTAACCTAAGTTACACTGCACCTTAACCTAAGTTACACTGCACCTTAACCTAAGTTACACTGCACCTTAACCTAAGTTACACTGCACCTTAACCTAAGTTACACTGCACCTTAACCTAAGTTACACTGCACCTTAACCTAAGTTACACTGCACCTTAACCTAAGTTACACTGCACCTTAACCTAACTTACACTGCACCTTAACCTAACTTACACTGCACCTTAACCTAACTTACACTGCACCTTAACCTAAGTTACACTGCACCTTAACCTAACTTACACTGCACCTTAACCTAACTTACACTGCACCTTAACCTAACTTACACTGCACCTTAACCTAACTTACACTGCACCTTAACCTAACTTACACTGCACCTTAACCTAACTTACACTGCACCTTAACCTAACTTACACTGCACCTTAACCTAACTTACACTGCACCTTAACTGTCACATGTAACGTCACAGGAATGTAGCTTTGCCTAACAGCAACCCTCTGAACATAGTTCACTGCTTGGATCCTCTGGTGTCATGTGTATTTCTTGATGCCATGGTGCGTACCCTCACATAAAGGTCTTTCGAGTGTTGCGTACTTTCTACACAGTCCCGCTAACCACTGGAAGGGTGTACCGCTACAGAACGAATATCGCCCTCCCCTCCTGCCCTTCCAAGCTGGTCGGTCAGGCGTTTGTTTGTGAAATGAGCCTTGCAGCTGTTCAGTTGCATTCGGTTGTCGATGCAGTCAGTGTACGTTGTGGTACGGCCTGTGTGGACTGTCCGCTGATGTACGCGTAACCCACACTGATCATCCGTCGTTACGTACTGAGTGACATAATGTGGCACATGCTTGACCGTACACCGGCTGCGCCCTACAATGGCGAATCATAAGGGCCATATGTTGTGCACGATGCTACTTGTCTCGTCTCCCCATTACAGCGAGATTGCACTGTTGTACGCCGTACAGACATGTGGTAAGTAGGTACGGACGAAAGTATTGCATGTTGCCCCCCCCCCCCCCCCTCCTCCCTCTGCCGGGAATCAGCGTGAGCCGTCTGTTGATGTAGCGACGAGGGTTTTCCTATTTAATCGTATTGCCCCACACAACATGATAGCACGGTGGACCGCGTTCCACATCTGCGACATGCTACAGAGGCCGGTTGACAGTCGACCGCGCAAGGGACATTGCACACGTGCGCGGACCATCTTCCACGTGTTCTCTCGTGTACATGCCGCAGTGTGTATGTGGGCTGATGTAGCGTGTCGTGACACATAACATGCAGGCATGCCAGAATCGTAGATTTCGCAAATGTAGATTGACGTATACGTTTGCTGCCAAAGATCCGCAAATGAACTGGAAATCAGTTGTTGAGCGGTTGTTCGCGCTGCAGGTGCATCGGTGATAGCGACGATCGGTACATCTGTGAACCGGTTGTTTCGGCGGTACCCGCCATGCCCCCGAACCTGAGTTGGCCATGTGGGTATGAAGCGATACGAGGCTGTGGCTTGGCGGGACAGTCCCCGGCCGGTGAGGGGGGGCCGCCCGGCGTGCTGGCCGCGCGCTGCGTGAGCGCACGCACTACAGCCGGCTGGTGGGGGGCGCCCAGTGGCAGGAGCGCCGGCCGACGGGCCCGGCTGGCGTCCCAGCTATGCGCCGGCGCACCCTGCGCGCGGCGCCAGGCGGCCAAAGTGGGTTCTGCCGAGCCCGGTGCGAAGCGCGGTGGACATCTGCAGTGTGCTGGTCCGATTGCGGACTGTGTGCGTTGAGGATGCGCCGCCGCCCGGCACTCGGCGTCGCGACGCCGTCTGCTGCTCGGTCGCCCCCAGCGGTTCTCGCAGGTGGTTTGTATCGCAGCTCTGCGGACGTGTTGGCGCGTGCGCTGTGCTGGGAGAGTTCGCTTCTGCACCCAAGTGGGGCTTTGCCCTTCTGTGGCGCTGGCGTTGGAGCTGCCGGTCACCGTAGGTGGCGCGTGTTGTTTCCCGCCGGCAATGCCACGACAGCACGCTCCCGGGCCTCTGTCGGCAGCGGCAAGCTCAGTTGGGAGCACGGGTGTTCGCACTGAAAGCGTCTACTCGCCTATCTCCGGGCGATTGCGCCTCTCTCGAACCCGACCAAGTACTTAGGACGGCGCTGCGCGCCGCCGGGACCTGAGAGGGTTTCGAGGTGTATCGTGCAGGGGAGCTCAGCCTCCTCCTGTTTGCAGAATAATTGAGCGGACGCTTGCGTGTTCGCG
>NW_026061983.1:135000-140000 GCF_023897955.1 Schistocerca gregaria
GCACCAAAGCACTATCGTTCAACAACATCCATTTTATCCTCGCTGCCACAGGACACTATCCAAACAACGACAAGAGGAACGTCACGTCCACTAATAAGACAGAATGTCTCACATCACCCGCAAACAACGCAGCTCAAATCAGCCAGCAACACCCACAGTGGTCCACCCAGTATCAACACAGGACGCAACGCCACGCCACAACACAAAAGGTACAAGTAATAAAATACCCTTTGGCCACACCCCTTATAAAGGCATCGAACCAACCCACCACCTGACACCAGCCAAACGTACATCCTGATTTGACACATCTCTGGCAACCTAACCCACGTTGGCCCTTAACCTAACCCACGTTGGCCCTTAACCTAACCCACGTTGGCCCTTAACCTAACCCACGTTGGCCCTTAACCTAACCCACGTTGGCCCTTAACCTAACCCACGTTGGCCCTTAACCTAACCCACGTTGGCCCTTAACCTAACCCACGTTGGCCCTTAACCTAACCCACGTTGGCCCTTAACCTAACCCACGTTGGCCCTTAACCTAACCCACGTTGGCCCTTAACCTAACCCACGTTGGCCCTTAACCTAACCCACGTTGGCCCTTAACCTAACCCACGTTGGCCCTTAACCTAACCCACGTTGGCCCTTAACCTAACCCACGTTGGCCCCTAACCTAACCCACGTTGGCCCCTAACCTAACCCACGTTGGCCCCTAACCTAACCCACGTTGGCCCCTAACCTAACCCACGTTGGCCCCTAACCTAACCCACGTTGGCCCCTAACCTAACCCACGTTGGCCCCTAACCTAACCCACGTTGGCCCCTAACCTAACCCACGTTGGCCCCTAACCTAACCCACGTTGGCCCCTAACCTAACCCACGTTGGCCCCTAACCTAACCCACGTTGGCCCCTAACCTAACCCACGTTGGCCCCTAACCTAACCCACGTTGGCCCCTAACCTAACCCACGCTGCACCTTAACCTAAGTTACGCTGCACCTTAACCTAAGTTACGCTGCACCTTAACCTAAGTTACGCTGCACCTTAACCTAAGTTACGCTGCACCTTAACCTAAGTTACGCTGCACCTTAACCTAAGTTACGCTGCACCTTAACCTAAGTTACGCTGCACCTTAACCTAAGTTACGCTGCACCTTAACCTAAGTTACGCTGCACCTTAACCTAAGTTACGCTGCACCTTAACCTAACTTACACTGCACCTTAACCTAAGTTACACTGCACCTTAACCTAACTTACACTGCACCTTAACCTAAGTTACACTGCACCTTAACCTAAGTTACACTGCACCTTAACCTAACTTACACTGCACCTTAACCTAAGTTACACTGCACCTTAACCTAAGTTACACTGCACCTTAACCTAAGTTACACTGCACCTTAACCTAAGTTACACTGCACCTTAACCTAAGTTACACTGCACCTTAACCTAAGTTACACTGCACCTTAACCTAAGTTACACTGCACCTTAACCTAACTTACACTGCACCTTAACCTAACTTACACTGCACCTTAACCTAACTTACACTGCACCTTAACCTAACTTACACTGCACCTTAACCTAACTTACACTGCACCTTAACCTAACTTACACTGCACCTTAACCTAACTTACACTGCACCTTAACCTAACTTACACTGCACCTTAACCTAACTTACACTGCACCTTAACTGTCACATGTAACGTCACAGGAATGTAGCTTTGCCTAACAGCAACCCTCTGAACATAGTTCACTGCTTGGATCCTCTGGTGTCATGTGTATTTCTTGATGCCATGGTGCGTACCCTCACATAAAGGTCTTTCGAGTGTTGCGTACTTTCTACACAGTCCCGCTAACCACTGGAAGGGTGTACCGCTACAGAACGAATATCGCCCTCCCCTCCTGCCCTTCCAAGCTGGTCGGTCAGGCGTTTGTTTGTGAAATGAGCCTTGCAGCTGTTCAGTTGCATTCGGTTGTCGATGCAGTCAGTGTACGTTGTGGTACGGCCTGTGTGGACTGTCCGCTGATGTACGCGTAACCCACACTGATCATCCGTCGTTACGTACTGAGTGACATAATGTGGCACATGCTTGACCGTACACCGGCTGCGCCCTACAATGGCGAATCATAAGGGCCATATGTTGTGCACGATGCTACTTGTCTCGTCTCCCCATTACAGCGAGATTGCACTGTTGTACGCCGTACAGACATGTGGTAAGTAGGTACGGACGAAAGTATTGCATGTTGGCCCCCCCCCCCCCCTCCTCCCTCTGCCGGGAATCAGCGTGAGCCGTCTGTTGATGTAGCGACGAGGGTTTTCCTATTTAATCGTATTGCCCCACACAACATGATAGCACGGTGGACCGCGTTCCACATCTGCGACATGCTACAGAGGCCGGTTGACAGTCGACCGCGCAAGGGACATTGCACACGTGCGCGGACCATCTTCCACGTGTTCTCTCGTGTACATGCCGCAGTGTGTATGTGGGCTGATGTAGCGTGTCGTGACACATAACATGCAGGCATGCCAGAATCGTAGATTTCGCAAATGTAGATTGACGTATACGTTTGCTGCCAAAGATCCGCAAATGAACTGGAAATCAGTTGTTGAGCGGTTGTTCGCGCTGCAGGTGCATCGGTGATAGCGACGATCGGTACATCTGTGAACCGGTTGTTTCGGCGGTACCCGCCATGCCCCCGAACCTGAGTTGGCCATGTGGGTATGAAGCGATACGAGGCTGTGGCTTGGCGGGACAGTCCCCGGCCGGTGAGGGGGGGCCGCCCGGCGTGCTGGCCGCGCGCTGCGTGAGCGCACGCACTACAGCCGGCTGGTGGGGGGCGCCCAGTGGCAGGAGCGCCGGCCGACGGGCCCGGCTGGCGTCCCAGCTATGCGCCGGCGCACCCTGCGCGCGGCGCCAGGCGGCCAAAGTGGGTTCTGCCGAGCCCGGTGCGAAGCGCGGTGGACATCTGCAGTGTGCTGGTCCGATTGCGGACTGTGTGCGTTGAGGATGCGCCGCCGCCCGGCACTCGGCGTCGCGACGCCGTCTGCTGCTCGGTCGCCCCCAGCGGTTCTCGCAGGTGGTTTGTATCGCAGCTCTGCGGACGTGTTGGCGCGTGCGCTGTGCTGGGAGAGTTCGCTTCTGCACCCAAGTGGGGCTTTGCCCTTCTGTGGCGCTGGCGTTGGAGCTGCCGGTCACCGTAGGTGGCGCGTGTTGTTTCCCGCCGGCAATGCCACGACAGCACGCTCCCGGGCCTCTGTCGGCAGCGGCAAGCTCAGTTGGGAGCACGGGTGTTCGCACTGAAAGCGTCTACTCGCCTATCTCCGGGCGATTGCGCCTCTCTCGAACCCGACCAAGTACTTAGGACGGCGCTGCGCGCCGCCGGGACCTGAGAGGGTTTCGAGGTGTATCGTGCAGGGGAGCTCAGCCTCCTCCTGTTTGCAGAATAATTGAGCGGACGCTTGCGTGTTCGCGCGGGCCCTCGGGACACACTCCCGGGCGGCCGGCTGCTCAGCTCTCGTTGACGCAGCTCCCTGGTTGATCCTGCCAGTAGTCATATGCTTGTCTCAAAGATTAAGCCATGCATGTCTCAGTACAAGCCGCATTAAGGTGAAACCGCGAATGGCTCATTAAATCAGTTATGGTTCCTTAGATCGTACCCACGTTACTTGGATAACTGTGGTAATTCTAGAGCTAATACATGCAAACAGAGTCCCGACCAGAGATGGAAGGGACGCTTTTATTAGATCAAAACCAATCGGATTGGCTCGTCTGGTCCGTTTGCCTTGGTGACTCTGAATAACTTTGGGCTGATCGCACGGTCCTCGTACCGGCGACGCATCTTTCAAATGTCTGCCTTATCAACTGTCGATGGTAGGTTCTGCGCCTACCATGGTTGTAACGGGTAACGGGGAATCAGGGTTCGATTCCGGAGAGGGAGCCTGAGAAACGGCTACCACATCCAAGGAAGGCAGCAGGCGCGCAAATTACCCACTCCCGGCACGGGGAGGTAGTGACGAAAAATAACGATACGGGACTCATCCGAGGCCCCGTAATCGGAATGAGTACACTTTAAATCCTTTAACGAGTATCTATTGGAGGGCAAGTCTGGTGCCAGCAGCCGCGGTAATTCCAGCTCCAATAGCGTATATTAAAGTTGTTGCGGTTAAAAAGCTCGTAGTTGGATTTGTGTCCCACGCTGTTGGTTCACCGCCCGTCGGTGTTTAACTGGCATGTATCGTGGGACGTCCTGCCGGTGGGGCGAGCCGAAGGCGTGCTTGCGCGTCCCGAGGCGGACCCCGTTGAAATCCTACCAGGGTGCTCTTAGTTGAGTGTCTCGGTGGGCCGGCACGTTTACTTTGAACAAATTAGAGTGCTTAAAGCAGGCAAGCCCGCCTGAATACTGTGTGCATGGAATAATGGAATAGGACCTCGGTTCTATTTTGTTGGTTTTCGGAACCCGAGGTAATGATTAATAGGGACAGGCGGGGGCATTCGTATTGCGACGTTAGAGGTGAAATTCTTGGATCGTCGCAAGACGAACAGAAGCGAAAGCATTTGCCAAGTATGTTTTCATTAATCAAGAACGAAAGTTAGAGGTTCGAAGGCGATCAGATACCGCCCTAGTTCTAACCATAAACGATGCCAGCCAGCGATCCGCCGCAGTTCCTCCGATGACTCGGCGGGCAGCCTCCGGGAAACCAAAGCTTTTGGGTTCCGGGGGAAGTATGGTTGCAAAGCTGAAACTTAAAGGAATTGACGGAAGGGCACCACCAGGAGTGGAGCCTGCGGCTTAATTTGACTCAACACGGGAAACCTCACCAGGCCCGGACACCGGAAGGATTGACAGATTGATAGCTCTTTCTTGATTCGGTGGGTGGTGGTGCATGGCCGTTCTTAGTTGGTGGAGCGATTTGTCTGGTTAATTCCGATAACGAACGAGACTCTAGCCTGCTAACTAGTCGCGTGACATCCTTCGTGCTGTCAGCGATTACTTTTCTTCTTAGAGGG
>NW_026061983.1:147500-150000 GCF_023897955.1 Schistocerca gregaria
GTTGGCCCCTAACCTAACCCACGTTGGCCCCTAACCTAACCCACGTTGGCCCCTAACCTAACCCACGTTGGCCCCTAACCTAACCCACGTTGGCCCCTAACCTAACCCACGTTGGCCCCTAACCTAACCCACGTTGGCCCCTAACCTAACCCACGTTGGCCCCTAACCTAACCCACGTTGGCCCCTAACCTAACCCACGTTGGCCCCTAACCTAACCCACGCTGCACCTTAACCTAAGTTACGCTGCACCTTAACCTAAGTTACGCTGCACCTTAACCTAAGTTACGCTGCACCTTAACCTAAGTTACGCTGCACCTTAACCTAAGTTACGCTGCACCTTAACCTAAGTTACGCTGCACCTTAACCTAAGTTACGCTGCACCTTAACCTAAGTTACGCTGCACCTTAACCTAACTTACACTGCACCTTAACCTAACTTACACTGCACCTTAACCTAAGTTACACTGCACCTTAACCTAAGTTACACTGCACCTTAACCTAACTTACACTGCACCTTAACCTAAGTTACACTGCACCTTAACCTAAGTTACACTGCACCTTAACCTAAGTTACACTGCACCTTAACCTAAGTTACACTGCACCTTAACCTAAGTTACACTGCACCTTAACCTAAGTTACACTGCACCTTAACCTAAGTTACACTGCACCTTAACCTAAGTTACACTGCACCTTAACCTAAGTTACACTGCACCTTAACCTAACTTACACTGCACCTTAACCTAACTTACACTGCACCTTAACCTAACTTACACTGCACCTTAACCTAACTTACACTGCACCTTAACCTAACTTACACTGCACCTTAACCTAACTTACACTGCACCTTAACCTAACTTACACTGCACCTTAACCTAACTTACACTGCACCTTAACCTAACTTACACTGCACCTTAACCTAACTTACACTGCACCTTAACTGTTACATGTAACGTCACAGGAATGTAGCTTTGCCTAACAGCAACCCTCTGAACATAGTTCACTGCTTGGATCCTCTGGTGTCATGTGTATTTCTTGATGCCATGGTGCGTACCCTCACATAAAGGTCTTTCGAGTGTTGCGTACTTTCTACACAGTCCCGCTAACCACTGGAAGGGTGTACCGCTACAGAACGAATATCGCCCTCCCCTCCTGCCCTTCCAAGCTGGTCGGTCAGGCGTTTGTTTGTGAAATGAGCCTTGCAGCTGTTCAGTTGCATTCGGTTGTCGATGCAGTCAGTGTACGTTGTGGTACGGCCTGTGTGGACTGTCCGCTGATGTACGCGTAACCCACACTGATCATCCGTCGTTACGTACTGAGTGACATAATGTGGCACATGCTTGACCGTACACCGGCTGCGCCCTACAATGGCGAATCATAAGGGCCATATGTTGTGCACGATGCTACTTGTCTCGTCTCCCCATTACAGCGAGATTGCACTGTTGTACGCCGTACAGACATGTGGTAAGTAGGTACGGACGAAAGTATTGCATGTTGGCCCCCCCCCCCCCTCCTCCCTCTGCCGGGAATCAGCGTGAGCCGTCTGTTGATGTAGCGACGAGGGTTTTCCTATTTAATCGTATTGCCCCACACAACATGATAGCACGGTGGACCGCGTTCCACATCTGCGACATGCTACAGAGGCCGGTTGACAGTCGACCGCGCAAGGGACATTGCACACGTGCGCGGACCATCTTCCACGTGTTCTCTCGTGTACATGCCGCAGTGTGTATGTGGGCTGATGTAGCGTGTCGTGACACATAACATGCAGGCATGCCAGAATCGTAGATTTCGCAAATGTAGATTGACGTATACGTTTGCTGCCAAAGATCCGCAAATGAACTGGAAATCAGTTGTTGAGCGGTTGTTCGCGCTGCAGGTGCATCGGTGATAGCGACGATCGGTACATCTGTGAACCGGTTGTTTCGGCGGTACCCGCCATGCCCCCGAACCTGAGTTGGCCATGTGGGTATGAAGCGATACGAGGCTGTGGCTTGGCGGGACAGTCCCCGGCCGGTGAGGGGGGGCCGCCCGGCGTGCTGGCCGCGCGCTGCGTGAGCGCACGCACTACAGCCGGCTGGTGGGGGGCGCCCAGTGGCAGGAGCGCCGGCCGACGGGCCCGGCTGGCGTCCCAGCTATGCGCCGGCGCACCCTGCGCGCGGCGCCAGGCGGCCAAAGTGGGTTCTGCCGAGCCCGGTGCGAAGCGCGGTGGACATCTGCAGTGTGCTGGTCCGATTGCGGACTGTGTGCGTTGAGGATGCGCCGCCGCCCGGCACTCGGCGTCGCGACGCCGTCTGCTGCTCGGTCGCCCCCAGCGGTTCTCGCAGGTGGTTTGTATCGCAGCTCTGCGGACGTGTTGGCGCGTGCGCTGTGCTGGGAGAGTTCGCTTCTGCACCCAAGTGGGGCTTTGCCCTTCTGTGGCGCTGGCGTTGGAGCTGCCGGTCACCGTAGGTGGCGCGTGTTGTTTCCCGCCGGCAATGCCACGACAGCACGCTCCCGGGCCT
>NW_026061983.1:160000-162500 GCF_023897955.1 Schistocerca gregaria
CACACTGCACCTTAACCTAAGTTACACTGCACCTTAACCTAACTTACACTGCACCTTAACCTAACTTACACTGCACCTTAACCTAACTTACACTGCACCTTAACCTAACTTACACTGCACCTTAACCTAACTTACACTGCACCTTAACCTAACTTACACTGCACCTTAACCTAACTTACACTGCACCTTAACCTAACTTACACTGCACCTTAACCTAACTTACACTGCACCTTAACCTAACTTACACTGCACCTTAACCTAACTTACACTGCACCTTAACTGTCACATGTAACGTCACAGGAATGTAGCTTTGCCTAACAGCAACCCTCTGAACATAGTTCACTGCTTGGATCCTCTGGTGTCATGTGTATTTCTTGATGCCATGGTGCGTACCCTCACATAAAGGTCTTTCGAGTGTTGCGTACTTTCTACACAGTCCCGCTAACCACTGGAAGGGTGTACCGCTACAGAACGAATATCGCCCTCCCCTCCTGCCCTTCCAAGCTGGTCGGTCAGGCGTTTGTTTGTGAAATGAGCCTTGCAGCTGTTCAGTTGCATTCGGTTGTCGATGCAGTCAGTGTACGTTGTGGTACGGCCTGTGTGGACTGTCCGCTGATGTACGCGTAACCCACACTGATCATCCGTCGTTACGTACTGAGTGACATAATGTGGCACATGCTTGACCGTACACCGGCTGCGCCCTACAATGGCGAATCATAAGGGCCATATGTTGTGCACGATGCTACTTGTCTCGTCTCCCCATTACAGCGAGATTGCACTGTTGTACGCCGTACAGACATGTGGTAAGTAGGTACGGACGAAAGTATTGCATGTTGGCCCCCCCCCCCCTCCTCCCTCTGCCGGGAATCAGCGTGAGCCGTCTGTTGATGTAGCGACGAGGGTTTTCCTATTTAATCGTATTGCCCCACACAACATGATAGCACGGTGGACCGCGTTCCACATCTGCGACATGCTACAGAGGCCGGTTGACAGTCGACCGCGCAAGGGACATTGCACACGTGCGCGGACCATCTTCCACGTGTTCTCTCGTGTACATGCCGCAGTGTGTATGTGGGCTGATGTAGCGTGTCGTGACACATAACATGCAGGCATGCCAGAATCGTAGATTTCGCAAATGTAGATTGACGTATACGTTTGCTGCCAAAGATCCGCAAATGAACTGGAAATCAGTTGTTGAGCGGTTGTTCGCGCTGCAGGTGCATCGGTGATAGCGACGATCGGTACATCTGTGAACCGGTTGTTTCGGCGGTACCCGCCATGCCCCCGAACCTGAGTTGGCCATGTGGGTATGAAGCGATACGAGGCTGTGGCTTGGCGGGACAGTCCCCGGCCGGTGAGGGGGGGCCGCCCGGCGTGCTGGCCGCGCGCTGCGTGAGCGCACGCACTACAGCCGGCTGGTGGGGGGCGCCCAGTGGCAGGAGCGCCGGCCGACGGGCCCGGCTGGCGTCCCAGCTATGCGCCGGCGCACCCTGCGCGCGGCGCCAGGCGGCCAAAGTGGGTTCTGCCGAGCCCGGTGCGAAGCGCGGTGGACATCTGCAGTGTGCTGGTCCGATTGCGGACTGTGTGCGTTGAGGATGCGCCGCCGCCCGGCACTCGGCGTCGCGACGCCGTCTGCTGCTCGGTCGCCCCCAGCGGTTCTCGCAGGTGGTTTGTATCGCAGCTCTGCGGACGTGTTGGCGCGTGCGCTGTGCTGGGAGAGTTCGCTTCTGCACCCAAGTGGGGCTTTGCCCTTCTGTGGCGCTGGCGTTGGAGCTGCCGGTCACCGTAGGTGGCGCGTGTTGTTTCCCGCCGGCAATGCCACGACAGCACGCTCCCGGGCCTCTGTCGGCAGCGGCAAGCTCAGTTGGGAGCACGGGTGTTCGCACTGAAAGCGTCTACTCGCCTATCTCCGGGCGATTGCGCCTCTCTCGAACCCGACCAAGTACTTAGGACGGCGCTGCGCGCCGCCGGGACCTGAGAGGGTTTCGAGGTGTATCGTGCAGGGGAGCTCAGCCTCCTCCTGTTTGCAGAATAATTGAGCGGACGCTTGCGTGTTCGCGCGGGCCCTCGGGACACACTCCCGGGCGGCCGGCTGCTCAGCTCTCGTTGACGCAGCTCCCTGGTTGATCCTGCCAGTAGTCATATGCTTGTCTCAAAGATTAAGCCATGCATGTCTCAGTACAAGCCGCATTAAGGTGAAACCGCGAATGGCTCATTAAATCAGTTATGGTTCCTTAGATCGTACCCACGTTACTTGGATAACTGTGGTAATTCTAGAGCTAATACATGCAAACAGAGTCCCGACCAGAGATGGAAGGGACGCTTTTATTAGATCAAAACCAATCGGATTGGCTCGTCTGGTCCGTTTGCCTTGGTGACTCTGAATAACTTTGGGCTGATCGCACGGTCCTCGTACCGGCGACGCATCTTTCAAATGTCTGCCTTATCAACTGTCGATGGTAGGTTCTGCGCCTACCATGGTTGTAACGGGTAACGGGGA
>NW_026061983.1:170000-172500 GCF_023897955.1 Schistocerca gregaria
CAAAAGCCAAAGTCCCGCTGTCCCAATACATGCTCTGGACGGCGGGCCGCGAGACGTGACGCTCGGTGGCAAAGAGTGCGCCGCTGAGGATATAGAGGGTCCGTCCCCCCGCACAGTGGTGACGGTGTGCGGGTAGTGTTTCCGACACCTCTTCCTGCGGTGGCAACTCTGGGGCAGAGTCGATACTCGCCCACTGGTGGAAGGTAAGCATTCTGCTTTACATCAGTACATAACTAATATTTCAGTCGTCTGACGTCCCTCCTTAGTAAATGATGCAGGACCACATACATAGATGATACATACTGTAAACTGGGGAGGACAGTGTGAACCGCACTCGACCCAGTCACCCTATCTCACAGTCCACTCTGTGTGTAACAAAGCGAAAGCACCAAAGCACTATCGTTCAACAACATCCATTTTATCCTCGCTGCCACAGGACACTATCCAAACAACGACAAGAGGAACGTCACGTCCACTAATAAGACAGAATGTCTCACATCACCCGCAAACAACGCAGCTCAAATCAGCCAGCAACACCCACAGTGGTCCACCCAGTATCAACACAGGACGCAACGCCACGCCACAACACAAAAGGTACAAGTAATAAAATACCCTTTGGCCACACCCCTTATAAAGGCATCGAACCAACCCACCACCTGACACCAGCCAAACGTACATCCTGATTTGACACATCTCTGGCAACCTAACCCACGTTGGCCCTTAACCTAACCCACGTTGGCCCTTAACCTAACCCACGTTGGCCCTTAACCTAACCCACGTTGGCCCTTAACCTAACCCACGTTGGCCCTTAACCTAACCCACGTTGGCCCTTAACCTAACCCACGTTGGCCCTTAACCTAACCCACGTTGGCCCTTAACCTAACCCACGTTGGCCCTTAACCTAACCCACGTTGGCCCTTAACCTAACCCACGTTGGCCCTTAACCTAACCCACGTTGGCCCTTAACCTAACCCACGTTGGCCCTTAACCTAACCCACGTTGGCCCTTAACCTAACCCACGTTGGCCCCTAACCTAACCCACGTTGGCCCCTAACCTAACCCACGTTGGCCCCTAACCTAACCCACGTTGGCCCCTAACCTAACCCACGTTGGCCCCTAACCTAACCCACGTTGGCCCCTAACCTAACCCACGTTGGCCCCTAACCTAACCCACGTTGGCCCCTAACCTAACCCACGTTGGCCCCTAACCTAACCCACGTTGGCCCCTAACCTAACCCACGTTGGCCCCTAACCTAACCCACGTTGGCCCCTAACCTAACCCACGTTGGCCCCTAACCTAACCCACGTTGGCCCCTAACCTAACCCACGTTGGCCCCTAACCTAACCCACGCTGCACCTTAACCTAAGTTACGCTGCACCTTAACCTAAGTTACGCTGCACCTTAACCTAAGTTACGCTGCACCTTAACCTAAGTTACGCTGCACCTTAACCTAAGTTACGCTGCACCTTAACCTAAGTTACGCTGCACCTTAACCTAAGTTACGCTGCACCTTAACCTAACTTACACTGCACCTTAACCTAACTTACACTGCACCTTAACCTAAGTTACACTGCACCTTAACCTAAGTTACACTGCACCTTAACCTAACTTACACTGCACCTTAACCTAAGTTACACTGCACCTTAACCTAAGTTACACTGCACCTTAACCTAAGTTACACTGCACCTTAACCTAAGTTACACTGCACCTTAACCTAAGTTACACTGCACCTTAACCTAAGTTACACTGCACCTTAACCTAAGTTACACTGCACCTTAACCTAAGTTACACTGCACCTTAACCTAAGTTACACTGCACCTTAACCTAACTTACACTGCACCTTAACCTAACTTACACTGCACCTTAACCTAACTTACACTGCACCTTAACCTAACTTACACTGCACCTTAACCTAACTTACACTGCACCTTAACCTAACTTACACTGCACCTTAACCTAACTTACACTGCACCTTAACCTAACTTACACTGCACCTTAACCTAACTTACACTGCACCTTAACTGTCACATGTAACGTCACAGGAATGTAGCTTTGCCTAACAGCAACCCTCTGAACATAGTTCACTGCTTGGATCCTCTGGTGTCATGTGTATTTCTTGATGCCATGGTGCGTACCCTCACATAAAGGTCTTTCGAGTGTTGCGTACTTTCTACACAGTCCCGCTAACCACTGGAAGGGTGTACCGCTACAGAACGAATATCGCCCTCCCCTCCTGCCCTTCCAAGCTGGTCGGTCAGGCGTTTGTTTGTGAAATGAGCCTTGCAGCTGTTCAGTTGCATTCGGTTGTCGATGCAGTCAGTGTACGTTGTGGTACGGCCTGTGTGGACTGTCCGCTGATGTACGCGTAACCCACACTGATCATCCGTCGTTACGTACTGAGTGACATAATGTGGCACATGCTTGACCGTACACCGGCTGCGCCCTACAATGGCGAATCATAAGGGCCATATGTTGTGCACGATGCTACTTGTCTCGTCT
>NW_026061983.1:182500-185000 GCF_023897955.1 Schistocerca gregaria
TTAACCTAACCCACGTTGGCCCTTAACCTAACCCACGTTGGCCCTTAACCTAACCCACGTTGGCCCTTAACCTAACCCACGTTGGCCCTTAACCTAACCCACGTTGGCCCTTAACCTAACCCACGTTGGCCCTTAACCTAACCCACGTTGGCCCTTAACCTAACCCACGTTGGCCCTTAACCTAACCCACGTTGGCCCTTAACCTAACCCACGTTGGCCCTTAACCTAACCCACGTTGGCCCTTAACCTAACCCACGTTGGCCCTTAACCTAACCCACGTTGGCCCCTAACCTAACCCACGTTGGCCCCTAACCTAACCCACGTTGGCCCCTAACCTAACCCACGTTGGCCCCTAACCTAACCCACGTTGGCCCCTAACCTAACCCACGTTGGCCCCTAACCTAACCCACGTTGGCCCCTAACCTAACCCACGTTGGCCCCTAACCTAACCCACGTTGGCCCCTAACCTAACCCACGTTGGCCCCTAACCTAACCCACGTTGGCCCCTAACCTAACCCACGTTGGCCCCTAACCTAACCCACGTTGGCCCCTAACCTAACCCACGCTGCACCTTAACCTAAGTTACGCTGCACCTTAACCTAAGTTACGCTGCACCTTAACCTAAGTTACGCTGCACCTTAACCTAAGTTACGCTGCACCTTAACCTAAGTTACGCTGCACCTTAACCTAAGTTACGCTGCACCTTAACCTAAGTTACGCTGCACCTTAACCTAACTTACACTGCACCTTAACCTAACTTACACTGCACCTTAACCTAAGTTACACTGCACCTTAACCTAAGTTACACTGCACCTTAACCTAACTTACACTGCACCTTAACCTAAGTTACACTGCACCTTAACCTAAGTTACACTGCACCTTAACCTAAGTTACACTGCACCTTAACCTAAGTTACACTGCACCTTAACCTAAGTTACACTGCACCTTAACCTAAGTTACACTGCACCTTAACCTAAGTTACACTGCACCTTAACCTAAGTTACACTGCACCTTAACCTAACTTACACTGCACCTTAACCTAACTTACACTGCACCTTAACCTAACTTACACTGCACCTTAACCTAACTTACACTGCACCTTAACCTAACTTACACTGCACCTTAACCTAACTTACACTGCACCTTAACCTAACTTACACTGCACCTTAACGTAACTTACACTGCACCTTAACCTAACTTACACTGCACCTTAACCTAACTTACACTGCACCTTAACCTAACTTACACTGCACCTTAACCTAACTTACACTGCACCTTAACCTAACTTACACTGCACCTTAACCTAACTTACACTGCACCTTAACTGTCACATGTAACGTCACAGGAATGTAGCTTTGCCTAACAGCAACCCTCTGAACATAGTTCACTGCTTGGATCCTCTGGTGTCATGTGTATTTCTTGATGCCATGGTGCGTACCCTCACATAAAGGTCTTTCGAGTGTTGCGTACTTTCTACACAGTCCCGCTAACCACTGGAAGGGTGTACCGCTACAGAACGAATATCGCCCTCCACTCCTGCCCTTCCAAGCTGGTCGGTCAGGCGTTTGTTTGTGAAATGAGCCTTGCAGCTGTTCAGTTGCATTCGGTTGTCGATGCAGTCAGTGTACGTTGTGGTACGGCCTGTGTGGACTGTCCGCTGATGTACGCGTAACCCACACTGATCATCCGTCGTTACGTACTGAGTGACATAATGTGGCACATGCTTGACCGTACACCGGCTGCGCCCTACAATGGCGAATCATAAGGGCCATATGTTGTGCACGATGCTACTTGTCTCGTCTCCCCATTACAGCGAGATTGCACTGTTGTACGCCGTACAGACATGTGGTAAGTAGGTACGGACGAAAGTATTGCATGTTGGCCCCCCCCCCCCCCCCTCCTCCCTCTGCCGGGAATCAGCGTGAGCCGTCTGTTGATGTAGCGACGAGGGTTTTCCTATTTAATCGTATTGCCCCACACAACATGATAGCACGGTGGACCGCGTTCCACATCTGCGACATGCTACAGAGGCCGGTTGACAGTCGACCGCGCAAGGGACATTGCACACGTGCGCGGACCATCTTCCACGTGTTCTCTCGTGTACATGCCGCAGTGTGTATGTGGGCTGATGTAGCGTGTCGTGACACATAACATGCAGGCATGCCAGAATCGTAGATTTCGCAAATGTAGATTGACGTATACGTTTGCTGCCAAAGATCCGCAAATGAACTGGAAATCAGTTGTTGAGCGGTTGTTCGCGCTGCAGGTGCATCGGTGATAGCGACGATCGGTACATCTGTGAACCGGTTGTTTCGGCGGTACCCGCCATGCCCCCGAACCTGAGTTGGCCATGTGGGTATGAAGCGATACGAGGCTGTGGCTTGGCGGGACAGTCCCCGGCCGGTGAGGGGGGGCCGCCCGGCGTGCTGGCCGCGCGCTGCGTGAGCGCACGCACTACAGCCGGCTGGTGGGGGGCGCCCAGTGGCAGGAGCGCCGGCCG
>NW_026061983.1:195000-205000 GCF_023897955.1 Schistocerca gregaria
GCCTTCGGCTAGAGCAACACCGGGAACTTAGGGGACGCAGTCCCGACCAATATGGATTCAGGAGGGGTCTGTGTACAGAAGATGCTATAAACAAGGCAATGTTGTTGGTGGACACATCTACAGCCAAGTACGTTGCGGGGATAATGGTTGACATCGCTGGGGCTTTCGACAACCTATGGTGGCCGGCACTGTTCGACAGCCTAAGGAAGTTGGAATGTCCTGGGCCCCTGTACCGGTGCCTGCTAGACTACTGCCGTAACCGGCGGGCGGTTTTGCGGTGCCCGGGGCGGGCGGTTGAGAAGTCGATCACCAAGGGATGCCCACAGGGCTCGGTCTGCGGTCCCATATTCTGGGATGTAGGCCTCGAGCCTGTGTTGGCGGAACTAGGAGAACTGCGACAAGTGCGAGGCGTAGTAGCGTACGCCGATGACATCCTTCTAGTGATAGAAGGTGACTCTCGGGCAATGTTGGAAGTAAACTGCAACGCAGCGCTCAACGCCCTGCAGCAGTGGTGCCACAAAGTGAAGCTGAAGCTGTCTGCTGAGAAGACTGTGTATATCTTGCTGCGCGGCCGTTTGGCACGTGGCCCTGTACTCCGAATTGCTGGCGGTGCCAACGATGGAGCTATCAGGCGAACACGCATGGCGAGGTATCTGGGAATCCACCTCGATGAGTCCAGACTGTTCTCTGCGCATATCGAGATCGTATGTCGCAAAAGCCAGGCCCTCTTCCACAAGATAGCCAGTATTGCAAACAAGCAATACCATCTGCCATTGCAGACATTAAGGCTATATCACTCGAGCATTCTCGTGGCCATCACGGCTTACGGGTCGAGTGTCTGGGCTCATAGGCTGAGACAGAGAAAACCTGCGGCGGCGATGAGGAGGCTGCAGCGCCAAGCGCTGTTGCGCCTCACTGGAGCATACAGCACGACTTCCGCCGATGCGCTACTAGTCATCACAGCAATCCCCCCACTTGACCTGCTGGTCAGGGAAAGGGGTGCGCTGTATTGGCTCCGGAAGGGAAATCCGGATGGGGTCAATAACATCTTAGGCCGACCGGCAGACAGCGCTGCTGAAGTCCGGAACTGGCTCTTTGACGAGTGGCAGCAGAGGTGGGACGCGCTCCGCACAAGCAGGCGCGTGCACCATTTTTTCCCCAACGTGAGAGAGCGGATGAGACTTCGGTTTCTGAAACCCTCACGGGGATTGGTGCATTTCTTGACAGGACATGGGCCCTTTTCCACCTACTTGTGTAGGACTGGCAAAAGAGAAACCACAGACTGTGACTGTGGCGAGGAAGGAACCCCGGAGCACACTCTGTGGGACTGTCCACAATTTGCTGAAGTACGGGAACAACTGCCCCCTAACAGAGATGTTAGAGCGCTACTCCGGAGCAGAGAGCACTGGAGGGCGCTCAACACTCTTGCGTCTGCAATATCCGCACAGGCTCTGGATCAATATTTGCAGCGGAGGGCTTTGGAACTCGTGAGGGAAAGAGCAGGAATGCTCCATGACCCCGACACGACTCCGGAGACCAGCAGCAATGATTCAGATGACGACTCATGGGCTGACGATGACTAAGTAGCGACAGACTCTAGGCCAAGAACCCGGAAATTCCGGGCTCGACGATGGGCAAGGCCTGGCTAGCCCGAGCCGAGTGCTGTGGACCCTGCTACCCGCAGGAGAAACGTGCGCCGGCTGATTGCCCATTGTAAGCGGATGCTACGGCGGCACCACCTCCACGCGGTTCCCCGTGGGCACTGGACGGCAGGTCGCGAGACCTGAAGCCCGGTGGCAAAGAGTGCTCCTCTGTGGATATAGAGGGTCCGTTCCCCCGCACAATGGTGACGGTGTGGGGGTAGTTTTTCCAAGACCGCTTCCTGCGGTGGCGACGCTGGGGTAGAGTCGACCACTCGCCCATTGTGGAAGGTAAACATTCTGCTGTTCATCAGTACTTTACTAATAGTTCAGTCGTCTCACGGCACTGCTTAGTAATTGATGCAGGGCCACATAGATAGATGATACATGCGAATGTCCCAATACATGCTCTGGACGGCGGGCCGCGAGACGTGACGCTCGGTGGCAAAGAGTGCGCCGCTGAGGATATAGAGGGTCCGTCCCCCCGCACAGTGGTGACGGTGTGCGGGTAGTGTTTCCGACACCTCTTCCTGCGGTGGCAACTCTGGGGCAGAGTCGATACTCGCCCACTGGTGGAAGGTAAGCATTCTGCTTTACATCAGTACATAACTAATATTTCAGTCGTCTGACGTCCCTCCTTAGTAAATGATGCAGGACCACATACATAGATGATACATACTGTAAACTGGGGAGGACAGTGTGAACCGCACTCGACCCAGTCACCCTATCTCACAGTCCACTCTGTGTGTAACAAAGCGAAAGCACCAAAGCACTATCGTTCAACAACATCCATTTTATCCTCGCTGCCACAGGACACTATCCAAACAACGACAAGAGGAACGTCACGTCCACTAATAAGACAGAATGTCTCACATCACCCGCAAACAACGCAGCTCAAATCAGCCAGCAACACCCACAGTGGTCCACCCAGTATCAACACAGGACGCAACGCCACGCCACAACACAAAAGGTACAAGTAATAAAATACCCTTTGGCCACACCCCTTATAAAGGCATCGAACCAACCCACCACCTGACACCAGCCAAACGTACATCCTGATTTGACACATCTCTGGCAACCTAACCCACGTTGGCCCTTAACCTAACCCACGTTGGCCCTTAACCTAACCCACGTTGGCCCTTAACCTAACCCACGTTGGCCCTTAACCTAACCCACGTTGGCCCTTAACCTAACCCACGTTGGCCCTTAACCTAACCCACGTTGGCCCTTAACCTAACCCACGTTGGCCCTTAACCTAACCCACGTTGGCCCTTAACCTAACCCACGTTGGCCCTTAACCTAACCCACGTTGGCCCTTAACCTAACCCACGTTGGCCCTTAACCTAACCCACGTTGGCCCTTAACCTAACCCACGTTGGCCCTTAACCTAACCCACGTTGGCCCCTAACCTAACCCACGTTGGCCCCTAACCTAACCCACGTTGGCCCCTAACCTAACCCACGTTGGCCCCTAACCTAACCCACGTTGGCCCCTAACCTAACCCACGTTGGCCCCTAACCTAACCCACGTTGGCCCCTAACCTAACCCACGTTGGCCCCTAACCTAACCCGCGTTGGCCCCTAACCTAACCCACGTTGGCCCCTAACCTAACCCACGTTGGCCCCTAACCTAACCCACGTTGGCCCCTAACCTAACCCACGTTGGGCCCTAACCTAACCCACGCTGCACCTTAACCTAAGTTACGCTGCACCTTAACCTAAGTTACGCTGCACCTTAACCTAAGTTACGCTGCACCTTAACCTAAGTTACGCTGCACCTTAACCTAAGTTACGCTGCACCTTAACCTAAGTTACGCTGCACCTTAACCTAAGTTACGCTGCACCTTAACCTAAGTTACGCTGCACCTTAACCTAACTTACACTGCACCTTAACCTAACTTACACTGCACCTTAACCTAAGTTACACTGCACCTTAACCTAAGTTACACTGCACCTTAACCTAACTTACACTGCACCTTAACCTAAGTTACACTGCACCTTAACCTAAGTTACACTGCACCTTAACCTAAGTTACACTGCACCTTAACCTAAGTTACACTGCACCTTAACCTAAGTTACACTGCACCTTAACCTAAGTTACACTGCACCTTAACCTAAGTTACACTGCACCTTAACCTAAGTTACACTGCACCTTAACCTAACTTACACTGCACCTTAACCTAACTTACACTGCACCTTAACCTAACTTACACTGCACCTTAACCTAACTTACACTGCACCTTAACCTAACTTACACTGCACCTTAACCTAACTTACACTGCACCTTAACCTAACTTACACTGCACCTTAACCTAACTTACACTGCACCTTAACCTAACTTACACTGCACCTTAACCTAACTTACACTGCACCTTAACCTAACTTACACTGCACCTTAACTGTCACATGTAACGTCACAGGAATGTAGCTTTGCCTAACAGCAACCCTCTGAACATAGTTCACTGCTTGGATCCTCTGGTGTCATGTGTATTTCTTGATGCCATGGTGCGTACCCTCACATAAAGGTCTTTCGAGTGTTGCGTACTTTCTACACAGTCCCGCTAACCACTGGAAGGGTGTACCGCTACAGAACGAATATCGCCCTCCCCTCCTGCCCTTCCAAGCTGGTCGGTCAGGCGTTTGTTTGTGAAATGAGCCTTGCAGCTGTTCAGTTGCATTCGGTTGTCGATGCAGTCAGTGTACGTTGTGGTACGGCCTGTGTGGACTGTCCGCTGATGTACGCGTAACCCACACTGATCATCCGTCGTTACGTACTGAGTGACATAATGTGGCACATGCTTGACCGTACACCGGCTGCGCCCTACAATGGCGAATCATAAGGGCCATATGTTGTGCACGATGCTACTTGTCTCGTCTCCCCATTACAGCGAGATTGCACTGTTGTACGCCGTACAGACATGTGGTAAGTAGGTACGGACGAAAGTATTGCATGTTGGCCCCCCCCCCCCCCCCCCCTCCTCCCTCTGCCGGGAATCAGCGTGAGCCGTCTGTTGATGTAGCGACGAGGGTTTTCCTATTTAATCGTATTGCCCCACACAACATGATAGCACGGTGGACCGCGTTCCACATCTGCGACATGCTACAGAGGCCGGTTGACAGTCGACCGCGCAAGGGACATTGCACACGTGCGCGGACCATCTTCCACGTGTTCTCTCGTGTACATGCCGCAGTGTGTATGTGGGCTGATGTAGCGTGTCGTGACACATAACATGCAGGCATGCCAGAATCGTAGATTTCGCAAATGTAGATTGACGTATACGTTTGCTGCCAAAGATCCGCAAATGAACTGGAAATCAGTTGTTGAGCGGTTGTTCGCGCTGCAGGTGCATCGGTGATAGCGACGATCGGTACATCTGTGAACCGGTTGTTTCGGCGGTACCCGCCATGCCCCCGAACCTGAGTTGGCCATGTGGGTATGAAGCGATACGAGGCTGTGGCTTGGCGGGACAGTCCCCGGCCGGTGAGGGGGGGCCGCCCGGCGTGCTGGCCGCGCGCTGCGTGAGCGCACGCACTACAGCCGGCTGGTGGGGGGCGCCCAGTGGCAGGAGCGCCGGCCGACGGGCCCGGCTGGCGTCCCAGCTATGCGCCGGCGCACCCTGCGCGCGGCGCCAGGCGGCCAAAGTGGGTTCTGCCGAGCCCGGTGCGAAGCGCGGTGGACATCTGCAGTGTGCTGGTCCGATTGCGGACTGTGTGCGTTGAGGATGCGCCGCCGCCCGGCACTCGGCGTCGCGACGCCGTCTGCTGCTCGGTCGCCCCCAGCGGTTCTCGCAGGTGGTTTGTATCGCAGCTCTGCGGACGTGTTGGCGCGTGCGCTGTGCTGGGAGAGTTCGCTTCTGCACCCAAGTGGGGCTTTGCCCTTCTGTGGCGCTGGCGTTGGAGCTGCCGGTCACCGTAGGTGGCGCGTGTTGTTTCCCGCCGGCAATGCCACGACAGCACGCTCCCGGGCCTCTGTCGGCAGCGGCAAGCTCAGTTGGGAGCACGGGTGTTCGCACTGAAAGCGTCTACTCGCCTATCTCCGGGCGATTGCGCCTCTCTCGAACCCGACCAAGTACTTAGGACGGCGCTGCGCGCCGCCGGGACCTGAGAGGGTTTCGAGGTGTATCGTGCAGGGGAGCTCAGCCTCCTCCTGTTTGCAGAATAATTGAGCGGACGCTTGCGTGTTCGCGCGGGCCCTCGGGACACACTCCCGGGCGGCCGGCTGCTCAGCTCTCGTTGACGCAGCTCCCTGGTTGATCCTGCCAGTAGTCATATGCTTGTCTCAAAGATTAAGCCATGCATGTCTCAGTACAAGCCGCATTAAGGTGAAACCGCGAATGGCTCATTAAATCAGTTATGGTTCCTTAGATCGTACCCACGTTACTTGGATAACTGTGGTAATTCTAGAGCTAATACATGCAAACAGAGTCCCGACCAGAGATGGAAGGGACGCTTTTATTAGATCAAAACCAATCGGATTGGCTCGTCTGGTCCGTTTGCCTTGGTGACTCTGAATAACTTTGGGCTGATCGCACGGTCCTCGTACCGGCGACGCATCTTTCAAATGTCTGCCTTATCAACTGTCGATGGTAGGTTCTGCGCCTACCATGGTTGTAACGGGTAACGGGGAATCAGGGTTCGATTCCGGAGAGGGAGCCTGAGAAACGGCTACCACATCCAAGGAAGGCAGCAGGCGCGCAAATTACCCACTCCCGGCACGGGGAGGTAGTGACGAAAAATAACGATACGGGACTCATCCGAGGCCCCGTAATCGGAATGAGTACACTTTAAATCCTTTAACGAGTATCTATTGGAGGGCAAGTCTGGTGCCAGCAGCCGCGGTAATTCCAGCTCCAATAGCGTATATTAAAGTTGTTGCGGTTAAAAAGCTCGTAGTTGGATTTGTGTCCCACGCTGTTGGTTCACCGCCCGTCGGTGTTTAACTGGCATGTATCGTGGGACGTCCTGCCGGTGGGGCGAGCCGAAGGCGTGCTTGCGCGTCCCGAGGCGGACCCCGTTGAAATCCTACCAGGGTGCTCTTAGTTGAGTGTCTCGGTGGGCCGGCACGTTTACTTTGAACAAATTAGAGTGCTTAAAGCAGGCAAGCCCGCCTGAATACTGTGTGCATGGAATAATGGAATAGGACCTCGGTTCTATTTTGTTGGTTTTCGGAACCCGAGGTAATGATTAATAGGGACAGGCGGGGGCATTCGTATTGCGACGTTAGAGGTGAAATTCTTGGATCGTCGCAAGACGAACAGAAGCGAAAGCATTTGCCAAGTATGTTTTCATTAATCAAGAACGAAAGTTAGAGGTTCGAAGGCGATCAGATACCGCCCTAGTTCTAACCATAAACGATGCCAGCCAGCGATCCGCCGCAGTTCCTCCGATGACTCGGCGGGCAGCCTCCGGGAAACCAAAGCTTTTGGGTTCCGGGGGAAGTATGGTTGCAAAGCTGAAACTTAAAGGAATTGACGGAAGGGCACCACCAGGAGTGGAGCCTGCGGCTTAATTTGACTCAACACGGGAAACCTCACCAGGCCCGGACACCGGAAGGATTGACAGATTGATAGCTCTTTCTTGATTCGGTGGGTGGTGGTGCATGGCCGTTCTTAGTTGGTGGAGCGATTTGTCTGGTTAATTCCGATAACGAACGAGACTCTAGCCTGCTAACTAGTCGCGTGACATCCTTCGTGCTGTCAGCGATTACTTTTCTTCTTAGAGGGACAGGCGGCTTCTAGCCGCACGAGATTGAGCAATAACAGGTCTGTGATGCCCTTAGATGTTCTGGGCCGCACGCGCGCTACACTGAAGGAATCAGCGTGTCTTCCTAGGCCGAAAGGTCGGGGTAACCCGCTGAACCTCCTTCGTGCTAGGGATTGGGGCTTGCAATTGTTCCCCATGAACGAGGAATTCCCAGTAAGCGCGAGTCATAAGCTCGCGTTGATTACGTCCCTGCCCTTTGTACACACCGCCCGTCGCTACTACCGATTGAATGATTTAGTGAGGTCTTCGGACTGGTACGCGGCATCGACTCTGTCGTTGCCGATGCTACCGGAAAGATGACCAAACTTGATCATTTAGAGGAAGTAAAAGTCGTAACAAGGTTTCCGTAGGTGAACCTGCGGAAGGATCATTACCGACTAGACTGCATGTCTTTCGATGTGCGTGTCGTGTCGCGCAACACGCTACCTGTACGGCAGTAGCCGTGCGCCGCGTGCGGAACCACGCGTGCCTCTCAAAACTAGCGCAAGTGTTGTTGTGTGGTACGAGCGCTGAAGCTCTGGAGCGGCTGGCCTGCGGCACCTGGCGCCTGGCGCCGGTTTTGAATGACTTTCGCCCGAGTGCCTGTCCGCTCCGGTGTGGAGCCGTACGACGCCCATCGGCCGTCAGGCCGTTGGACACAAAGTAATGGAACAGGGGCCGTCAAACGCCTCAGTCCCGCCTCTGCAACTGTCTTGAAAGAGACGGTGGAGAACTGAAAAGATAAAGATCACCCAGGACGGTGGATCACTCGGCTCGTGGGTCGATGAAGAACGCAGCAAATTGCGCGTCGACATGTGAACTGCAGGACACATGAACATCGACGTTTCGAACGCACATTGCGGTCCATGGATTCCGTTCCCGGGCCACGTCTGGCTGAGGGTCGGCTACGTATACTGAAGCGCGCGGCGTTTGTCCCGCTTCGGGCGCCTGGGAGTGTCGTGGTCGCCTGTGTGGCCGGCCGCGTCTCCTTAAACGTGCGATGCGCGCCCGTCGCCTGGCGGTTCGCATACCGGTGCTTTCTCGGTAGCGTGCACAGCCGGCTGGCGGTGTGGCGTGCGACACCTCGTACAACGACCTCAGAGCAGGCGAGACTACCCGCTGAATTTAAGCATATTACTAAGCGGAGGAAAAGAAACTAACAAGGATTCCCCCAGTAGCGGCGAGCGAACAGGGAAGAGTCCAGCACCGAACCCCGCAGGCTGCCGCCTGTCGTGGCATGTGGTGTTCGGGAGGGTCCACTACCCCGACGCCTCGCGCCGAGCCCAAGTCCAACTTGAATGAGGCCACGGCCCGTAGAGGGTGCCAGGCCCGTAGCGGCCGGTGCGAGCGTCGGCGGGACCTCTCCTTCGAGTCGGGTTGCTTGAGAGTGCAGCTCCAAGTGGGTGGTAAACTCCATCTGAGACTAAATATGACCACGAGACCGATAGCGAACAAGTACCGTGAGGGAAAGTTGAAAAGAACTTTGAAGAGAGAGTTCAAAAGTACGTGAAACCGTTCTGGGGTAAACGTGAGAAGTCCGAAAGGTCGAACGGGTGAGATTCACGCCCATCCGGCCACTGGCCCCCGCCCTCGGCAGATGGGGCCGGCCGCCCGCGCGGAGCAATCCGCGGCGGGGTCGTGTCCGGTTGCCTTTCCACTCGCCGCGGGGTGGGGCCGTTCCGGTGTGCGGTGGGCCGCACTTCTCAACTAGTAGGACGTCGCGACCCGCTGGGTGCCGGCCTACGGCCCGGGTGCGCAGCCTGTCCTTCCGCGGGCCTCGGTTCGCGTCTGTTGGGCAGAGCCCCGGTGTCCTGGCTGGCTGCTCGGCGGTATATCTGGAGGAGTCGATTCGCCCCTTTGGGCGCTCGGGCTCCCGGCAAGCGCGCGCGGTTCTTCCCGGATGACGGACCTACCTGGCCCGGCCCCGGACCCGCGCTGCTGTTGGCTCGGGATGCTCTCGGGCGGAATAATCGCTCCCGTCAGCGGCGCTTCAGCTTTGGACAATTTCACGACCCGTCTTGAAACACGGACCAAGGAGTCTAACATGTGCGCGAGTCATTGGGCTGTACGAAACCTAAAGGCGTAATGAAAGTGAAGGTCTCGCCTTGCGCGGGCCGAGGGAGGATGGGGCTTCCCCGCCCTTCACGGGGCGGCGGCCTCCGCACTCCCGGGGCGTCTCGTCCTCATTGCGAGGTGAGGCGCACCTAGAGCGTACACGTTGGGACCCGAAAGATGGTGAACTATGCCTGGCCAGGACGAAGTCAGGGGAAACCCTGATGGAGGTCCGTAGCGATTCTGACGTGCAAATCGATCGTCGGAGCTGGGTATAGGGGCGAAAGACTAATCGAACCATCTAGTAGCTGGTTCCCTCCGAAGTTTCCCTCAGGATAGCTGGTGCTCGTACGAGTCTCATCCGGTAAAGCGAATGATTAGAGGCCTTGGGGCCGAAACGACCTCAACCTATTCTCAAACTTTAAATGGGTGAGATCTCCGGCTTGCTTGATATGCTGAAGCCGCGAGCAAACGACTCGGATCGGAGTGCCAAGTGGGCCACTTTTGGTAAGCAGAACTGGCGCTGTGGGATGAACCAAACGCCTAGTTAAGGCGCCCGAATCGACG
>NW_026061983.1:210000-212500 GCF_023897955.1 Schistocerca gregaria
ATAACCCACGTTGGCCCCTAACCTAACCCACGTTGGCCCCTAACCTAACCCACGTTGGCCCCTAACCTAACCCACGTTGGCCCCTAACCTAACCCACGTTGGCCCCTAACCTAACCCACGTTGGCCCCTAACCTAACCCACGTTGGCCCCTAACCTAACCCACGTTGGCCCCTAACCTAACCCACGTTGGCCCCTAACCTAACCCACGTTGGCCCCTAACCTAACCCACGCTGCACCTTAACCTAAGTTACGCTGCACCTTAACCTAAGTTACGCTGCACCTTAACCTAAGTTACGCTGCACCTTAACCTAAGTTACGCTGCACCTTAACCTAAGTTACGCTGCACCTTAACCTAAGTTACGCTGCACCTTAACCTAACTTACACTGCACCTTAACCTAACTTACACTGCACCTTAACCTAAGTTACACTGCACCTTAACCTAAGTTACACTGCACCTTAACCTAACTTACACTGCACCTTAACCTAAGTTACACTGCACCTTAACCTAAGTTACACTGCACCTTAACCTAAGTTACACTGCACCTTAACCTAAGTTACACTGCACCTTAACCTAAGTTACACTGCACCTTAACCTAAGTTACACTGCACCTTAACCTAAGTTACACTGCACCTTAACCTAAGTTACACTGCACCTTAACCTAAGTTACACTGCACCTTAACCTAACTTACACTGCACCTTAACCTAACTTACACTGCACCTTAACCTAACTTACACTGCACCTTAACCTAACTTACACTGCACCTTAACCTAACTTACACTGCACCTTAACCTAACTTACACTGCACCTTAACCTAACTTACACTGCACCTTAACCTAACTTACACTGCACCTTAACCTAACTTACACTGCACCTTAACTGTCACATGTAACGTCACAGGAATGTAGCTTTGCCTAACAGCAACCCTCTGAACATAGTTCACTGCTTGGATCCTCTGGTGTCATGTGTATTTCTTGATGCCATGGTGCGTACCCTCACATAAAGGTCTTTCGAGTGTTGCGTACTTTCTACACAGTCCCGCTAACCACTGGAAGGGTGTACCGCTACAGAACGAATATCGCCCTCCCCTCCTGCCCTTCCAAGCTGGTCGGTCAGGCGTTTGTTTGTGAAATGAGCCTTGCAGCTGTTCAGTTGCATTCGGTTGTCGATGCAGTCAGTGTACGTTGTGGTACGGCCTGTGTGGACTGTCCGCTGATGTACGCGTAACCCACACTGATCATCCGTCGTTACGTACTGAGTGACATAATGTGGCACATGCTTGACCGTACACCGGCTGCGCCCTACAATGGCGAATCATAAGGGCCATATGTTGTGCACGATGCTACTTGTCTCGTCTCCCCATTACAGCGAGATTGCACTGTTGTACGCCGTACAGACATGTGGTAAGTAGGTACGGACGAAAGTATTGCATGTTGGCCCCCCCCCCTCCTCCCTCTGCCGGGAATCAGCGTGAGCCGTCTGTTGATGTAGCGACGAGGGTTTTCCTATTTAATCGTATTGCCCCACACAACATGATAGCACGGTGGACCGCGTTCCACATCTGCGACATGCTACAGAGGCCGGTTGACAGTCGACCGCGCAAGGGACATTGCACACGTGCGCGGACCATCTTCCACGTGTTCTCTCGTGTACATGCCGCAGTGTGTATGTGGGCTGATGTAGCGTGTCGTGACACATAACATGCAGGCATGCCAGAATCGTAGATTTCGCAAATGTAGATTGACGTATACGTTTGCTGCCAAAGATCCGCAAATGAACTGGAAATCAGTTGTTGAGCGGTTGTTCGCGCTGCAGGTGCATCGGTGATAGCGACGATCGGTACATCTGTGAACCGGTTGTTTCGGCGGTACCCGCCATGCCCCCGAACCTGAGTTGGCCATGTGGGTATGAAGCGATACGAGGCTGTGGCTTGGCGGGACAGTCCCCGGCCGGTGAGGGGGGGCCGCCCGGCGTGCTGGCCGCGCGCTGCGTGAGCGCACGCACTACAGCCGGCTGGTGGGGGGCGCCCAGTGGCAGGAGCGCCGGCCGACGGGCCCGGCTGGCGTCCCAGCTATGCGCCGGCGCACCCTGCGCGCGGCGCCAGGCGGCCAAAGTGGGTTCTGCCGAGCCCGGTGCGAAGCGCGGTGGACATCTGCAGTGTGCTGTTCCGATTGCGGACTGTGTGCGTTGAGGATGCGCCGCCGCCCGGCACTCGGCGTCGCGACGCCGTCTGCTGCTCGGTCGCCCCCAGCGGTTCTCGCAGGTGGTTTGTATCGCAGCTCTGCGGACGTGTTGGCGCGTGCGCTGTGCTGGGAGAGTTCGCTTCTGCACCCAAGTGGGGCTTTGCCCTTCTGTGGCGCTGGCGTTGGAGCTGCCGGTCACCGTAGGTGGCGCGTGTTGTTTCCCGCCGGCAATGCCACGACAGCACGCTCCCGGGCCTCTGTCGGCAGCGGCAAGCTCAGTTGGGAGCACGGGTGTTCGCACTGAAAGCGTCTACTCG
>NW_026061983.1:222500-225000 GCF_023897955.1 Schistocerca gregaria
TAACTTACACTGCACCTTAACCTAACTTACACTGCACCTTAACCTAACTTACACTGCACCTTAACCTAACTTACACTGCACCTTAACCTAACTTACACTGCACCTTAACCTAACTTACACTGCACCTTAACCTAACTTACACTGCACCTTAACCTAACTTACACTGCACCTTAACCTAACTTACACTGCACCTTAACCTAACTTACACTGCACCTTAACCTAACTTACACTGCACCTTAACCTAACTTACACTGCACCTTAACTGTCACATGTAACGTCACAGGAATGTAGCTTTGCCTAACAGCAACCCTCTGAACATAGTTCACTGCTTGGATCCTCTGGTGTCATGTGTATTTCTTGATGCCATGGTGCGTACCCTCACATAAAGGTCTTTCGAGTGTTGCGTACTTTCTACACAGTCCCGCTAACCACTGGAAGGGTGTACCGCTACAGAACGAATATCGCCCTCCCCTCCTGCCCTTCCAAGCTGGTCGGTCAGGCGTTTGTTTGTGAAATGAGCCTTGCAGCTGTTCAGTTGCATTCGGTTGTCGATGCAGTCAGTGTACGTTGTGGTACGGCCTGTGTGGACTGTCCGCTGATGTACGCGTAACCCACACTGATCATCCGTCGTTACGTACTGAGTGACATAATGTGGCACATGCTTGACCGTACACCGGCTGCGCCCTACAATGGCGAATCATAAGGGCCATATGTTGTGCACGATGCTACTTGTCTCGTCTCCCCATTACAGCGAGATTGCACTGTTGTACGCCGTACAGACATGTGGTAAGTAGGTACGGACGAAAGTATTGCATGTTGGCCCCCCCCCCCCCCCCTCCTCCCTCTGCCGGGAATCAGCGTGAGCCGTCTGTTGATGTAGCGACGAGGGTTTTCCTATTTAATCGTATTGCCCCACACAACATGATAGCACGGTGGACCGCGTTCCACATCTGCGACATGCTACAGAGGCCGGTTGACAGTCGACCGCGCAAGGGACATTGCACACGTGCGCGGACCATCTTCCACGTGTTCTCTCGTGTACATGCCGCAGTGTGTATGTGGGCTGATGTAGCGTGTCGTGACACATAACATGCAGGCATGCCAGAATCGTAGATTTCGCAAATGTAGATTGACGTATACGTTTGCTGCCAAAGATCCGCAAATGAACTGGAAATCAGTTGTTGAGCGGTTGTTCGCGCTGCAGGTGCATCGGTGATAGCGACGATCGGTACATCTGTGAACCGGTTGTTTCGGCGGTACCCGCCATGCCCCCGAACCTGAGTTGGCCATGTGGGTATGAAGCGATACGAGGCTGTGGCTTGGCGGGACAGTCCCCGGCCGGTGAGGGGGGGCCGCCCGGCGTGCTGGCCGCGCGCTGCGTGAGCGCACGCACTACAGCCGGCTGGTGGGGGGCGCCCAGTGGCAGGAGCGCCGGCCGACGGGCCCGGCTGGCGTCCCAGCTATGCGCCGGCGCACCCTGCGCGCGGCGCCAGGCGGCCAAAGTGGGTTCTGCCGAGCCCGGTGCGAAGCGCGGTGGACATCTGCAGTGTGCTGGTCCGATTGCGGACTGTGTGCGTTGAGGATGCGCCGCCGCCCGGCACTCGGCGTCGCGACGCCGTCTGCTGCTCGGTCGCCCCCAGCGGTTCTCGCAGGTGGTTTGTATCGCAGCTCTGCGGACGTGTTGGCGCGTGCGCTGTGCTGGGAGAGTTCGCTTCTGCACCCAAGTGGGGCTTTGCCCTTCTGTGGCGCTGGCGTTGGAGCTGCCGGTCACCGTAGGTGGCGCGTGTTGTTTCCCGCCGGCAATGCCACGACAGCACGCTCCCGGGCCTCTGTCGGCAGCGGCAAGCTCAGTTGGGAGCACGGGTGTTCGCACTGAAAGCGTCTACTCGCCTATCTCCGGGCGATTGCGCCTCTCTCGAACCCGACCAAGTACTTAGGACGGCGCTGCGCGCCGCCGGGACCTGAGAGGGTTTCGAGGTGTATCGTGCAGGGGAGCTCAGCCTCCTCCTGTTTGCAGAATAATTGAGCGGACGCTTGCGTGTTCGCGCGGGCCCTCGGGACACACTCCCGGGCGGCCGGCTGCTCAGCTCTCGTTGACGCAGCTCCCTGGTTGATCCTGCCAGTAGTCATATGCTTGTCTCAAAGATTAAGCCATGCATGTCTCAGTACAAGCCGCATTAAGGTGAAACCGCGAATGGCTCATTAAATCAGTTATGGTTCCTTAGATCGTACCCACGTTACTTGGATAACTGTGGTAATTCTAGAGCTAATACATGCAAACAGAGTCCCGACCAGAGATGGAAGGGGCGCTTTTATTAGATCAAAACCAATCGGATTGGCTCGTCTGGTCCGTTTGCCTTGGTGACTCTGAATAACTTTGGGCTGATCGCACGGTCCTCGTACCGGCGACGCATCTTTCAAATGTCTGCCTTATCAACTGTCGATGGTAGGTTCTGCGCCTACCATGGTTGTAACGGGTAACGGGGAATCAGGGTTCGAT
>NW_026061983.1:232500-235000 GCF_023897955.1 Schistocerca gregaria
GCTGTCCCAATACATGCTCTGGACGGCGGGCCGCGAGACGTGACGCTCGGTGGCAAAGAGTGCGCCGCTGAGGATATAGAGGGTCCGTCCCCCCGCACAGTGGTGACGGTGTGCGGGTAGTGTTTCCGACACCTCTTCCTGCGGTGGCAACTCTGGGGCAGAGTCGATACTCGCCCACTGGTGGAAGGTAAGCATTCTGCTTTACATCAGTACATAACTAATATTTCAGTCGTCTGACGTCCCTCCTTAGTAAATGATGCAGGACCACATACATAGATGATACATACTGTAAACTGGGGAGGACAGTGTGAACCGCACTCGACCCAGTCACCCTATCTCACAGTCCACTCTGTGTGTAACAAAGCGAAAGCACCAAAGCACTATCGTTCAACAACATCCATTTTATCCTCGCTGCCACAGGACACTATCCAAACAACGACAAGAGGAACGTCACGTCCACTAATAAGACAGAATGTCTCACATCACCCGCAAACAACGCAGCTCAAATCAGCCAGCAACACCCACAGTGGTCCACCCAGTATCAACACAGGACGCAACGCCACGCCACAACACAAAAGGTACAAGTAATAAAATACCCTTTGGCCACACCCCTTATAAAGGCATCGAACCAACCCACCACCTGACACCAGCCAAACGTACATCCTGATTTGACACATCTCTGGCAACCTAACCCACGTTGGCCCTTAACCTAACCCACGTTGGCCCTTAACCTAACCCACGTTGGCCCTTAACCTAACCCACGTTGGCCCTTAACCTAACCCACGTTGGCCCTTAACCTAACCCACGTTGGCCCTTAACCTAACCCACGTTGGCCCTTAACCTAACCCACGTTGGCCCTTAACCTAACCCACGTTGGCCCTTAACCTAACCCACGTTGGCCCTTAACCTAACCCACGTTGGCCCTTAACCTAACCCACGTTGGCCCTTAACCTAACCCACGTTGGCCCCTAACCTAACCCACGTTGGCCCCTAACCTAACCCACGTTGGCCCCTAACCTAACCCACGTTGGCCCCTAACCTAACCCACGTTGGCCCCTAACCTAACCCACGTTGGCCCCTAACCTAACCCACGTTGGCCCCTAACCTAACCCACGTTGGCCCCTAACCTAACCCACGTTGGCCCCTAACCTAACCCACGTTGGCCCCTAACCTAACCCACGTTGGCCCCTAACCTAACCCACGTTGGCCCCTAACCTAACCCACGTTGGCCCCTAACCTAACCCACGTTGGCCCCTAACCTAACCCACGCTGCACCTTAACCTAAGTTACGCTGCACCTTAACCTAAGTTACGCTGCACCTTAACCTAAGTTACGCTGCACCTTAACCTAAGTTACGCTGCACCTTAACCTAAGTTACGCTGCACCTTAACCTAAGTTACGCTGCACCTTAACCTAAGTTACGCTGCACCTTAACCTAAGTTACGCTGCACCTTAACCTAAGTTACGCTGCACCTTAACCTAACTTACACTGCACCTTAACCTAACTTACACTGCACCTTAACCTAAGTTACACTGCACCTTAACCTAAGTTACACTGCACCTTAACCTAACTTACACTGCACCTTAACCTAAGTTACACTGCACCTTAACCTAAGTTACACTGCACCTTAACCTAAGTTACACTGCACCTTAACCTAAGTTACACTGCACCTTAACCTAAGTTACACTGCACCTTAACCTAACTTACACTGCACCTTAACCTAACTTACACTGCACCTTAACCTAACTTACACTGCACCTTAACCTAACTTACACTGCACCTTAACCTAACTTACACTGCACCTTAACCTAACTTACACTGCACCTTAACCTAACTTACACTGCACCTTAACCTAACTTACACTGCACCTTAACCTAACTTACACTGCACCTTAACCTAACTTACACTGCACCTTAACCTAACTTACACTGCACCTTAACCTAACTTACACTGCACCTTAACTGTCACATGTAACGTCACAGGAATGTAGCTTTGCCTAACAGCAACCCTCTGAACATAGTTCACTGCTTGGATCCTCTGGTGTCATGTGTATTTCTTGATGCCATGGTGCGTACCCTCACATAAAGGTCTTTCGAGTGTTGCGTACTTTCTACACAGTCCCGCTAACCACTGGAAGGGTGTACCGCTACAGAACGAATATCGCCCTCCCCTCCTGCCCTTCCAAGCTGGTCGGTCAGGCGTTTGTTTGTGAAATGAGCCTTGCAGCTGTTCAGTTGCATTCGGTTGTCGATGCAGTCAGTGTACGTTGTGGTACGGCCTGTGTGGACTGTCCGCTGATGTACGCGTAACCCACACTGATCATCCGTCGTTACGTACTGAGTGACATAATGTGGCACATGCTTGACCGTACACCGGCTGCGCCCTACAATGGCGAATCATAAGGGCCATATGTTGTGCACGATGCTACTTGTCTCGTCTCCCCATTACAGCGAGATTGCACTGTTGTACGCCGTACAGACATGTGGTAAGTAGGTACGG
>NW_026061983.1:245000-250000 GCF_023897955.1 Schistocerca gregaria
CACGTTGGCCCTTAACCTAACCCACGTTGGCCCTTAACCTAACCCACGTTGGCCCTTAACCTAACCCACGTTGGCCCTTAACCTAACCCACGTTGGCCCTTAACCTAACCCACGTTGGCCCTTAACCTAACCCACGTTGGCCCTTAACCTAACCCACGTTGGCCCTTAACCTAACCCACGTTGGCCCTTAACCTTACCCACGTTGGCCCTTAACCTAACCCACGTTGGCCCTTAACCTAACCCACGTTGGCCCTTAACCTAACCCACGTTGGCCCTTAACCTAACCCACGTTGGCCCTTAACCTAACCCACGTTGGCCCCTAACCTAACCCACGTTGGCCCCTAACCTAACCCACGTTGGCCCCTAACCTAACCCACGTTGGCCCCTAACCTAACCCACGTTGGCCCCTAACCTAACCCACGTTGGCCCCTAACCTAACCCACGTTGGCCCCTAACCTAACCCACGTTGGCCCCTAACCTAACCCACGTTGGCCCCTAACCTAACCCACGTTGGCCCCTAACCTAACCCACGTTGGCCCCTAACCTAACCCACGTTGGCCCCTAACCTAACCCACGTTGGCCCCTAACCTAACCCACGTTGGCCCCTAACCTAACCCACGTTGGCCCCTAACCTAACCCACGTTGGCCCCTAACCTAACCCACGTTGGCCCCTAACCTAACCCACGTTGGCCCCTAACCTAACCCACGTTGGCCCCTAACCTAACCCACGTTGGCCCCTAACCTAACCCACGTTGGCCCCTAACCTAACCCACGTTGGCCCCTAACCTAACCCACGCTGCACCTTAACCTAAGTTACGCTGCACCTTAACCTAAGTTACGCTGCACCTTAACCTAAGTTACGCTGCACCTTAACCTAAGTTACGCTGCACCTTAACCTAAGTTACGCTGCACCTTAACCTAAGTTACGCTGCACCTTAACCTAAGTTACGCTGCACCTTAACCTAACTTACACTGCACCTTAACCTAAGTTACACTGCACCTTAACCTAAGTTACACTGCACCTTAACCTAACTTACACTGCACCTTAACCTAAGTTACACTGCACCTTAACCTAAGTTACACTGCACCTTAACCTAAGTTACACTGCACCTTAACCTAAGTTACACTGCACCTTAACCTAAGTTACACTGCACCTTAACCTAAGTTACACTGCACCTTAACCTAAGTTACACTGCACCTTAACCTAAGTTACACTGCACCTTAACCTAAGTTACACTGCACCTTAACCTAAGTTACACTGCACCTTAACCTAACTTACACTGCACCTTAACCTAACTTACACTGCACCTTAACCTAACTTACACTGCACCTTAACCTAACTTACACTGCACCTTAACCTAACTTACACTGCACCTTAACCTAACTTACACTGCACCTTAACCTAACTTACACTGCACCTTAACCTAACTTACACTGCACCTTAACCTAACTTACACTGCACCTTAACCTAACTTACACTGCACCTTAACCTAACTTACACTGCACCTTAACTGTCACATGTAACGTCACAGGAATGTAGCTTTGCCTAACAGCAACCCTCTGAACATAGTTCACTGCTTGGATCCTCTGGTGTCATGTGTATTTCTTGATGCCATGGTGCGTACCCTCACATAAAGGTCTTTCGAGTGTTGCGTACTTTCTACACAGTCCCGCTAACCACTGGAAGGGTGTACCGCTACAGAACGAATATCGCCCTCCCCTCCTGCCCTTCCAAGCTGGTCGGTCAGGCGTTTGTTTGTGAAATGAGCCTTGCAGCTGTTCAGTTGCATTCGGTTGTCGATGCAGTCAGTGTACGTTGTGGTACGGCCTGTGTGGACTGTCCGCTGATGTACGCGTAACCCACACTGATCATCCGTCGTTACGTACTGAGTGACATAATGTGGCACATGCTTGACCGTACACCGGCTGCGCCCTACAATGGCGAATCATAAGGGCCATATGTTGTGCACGATGCTACTTGTCTCGTCTCCCCATTACAGCGAGATTGCACTGTTGTACGCCGTACAGACATGTGGTAAGTAGGTACGGACGAAAGTATTGCATGTTGGCCCCCCCCCCCCCCCCTCCTCCCTCTGCCGGGAATCAGCGTGAGCCGTCTGTTGATGTAGCGACGAGGGTTTTCCTATTTAATCGTATTGCCCCACACAACATGATAGCACGGTGGACCGCGTTCCACATCTGCGACATGCTACAGAGGCCGGTTGACAGTCGACCGCGCAAGGGACATTGCACACGTGCGCGGACCATCTTCCACGTGTTCTCTCGTGTACATGCCGCAGTGTGTATGTGGGCTGATGTAGCGTGTCGTGACACATAACATGCAGGCATGCCAGAATCGTAGATTTCGCAAATGTAGATTGACGTATACGTTTGCTGCCAAAGATCCGCAAATGAACTGGAAATCAGTTGTTGAGCGGTTGTTCGCGCTGCAGGTGCATCGGTGATAGCGACGATCGGTACATCTGTGAACCGGTTGTTTCGGCGGTACCCGCCATGCCCCCGAACCTGAGTTGGCCATGTGGGTATGAAGCGATACGAGGCTGTGGCTTGGCGGGACAGTCCCCGGCCGGTGAGGGGGGGCCGCCCGGCGTGCTGGCCGCGCGCTGCGTGAGCGCACGCACTACAGCCGGCTGGTGGGGGGCGCCCAGTGGCAGGAGCGCCGGCCGACGGGCCCGGCTGGCGTCCCAGCTATGCGCCGGCGCACCCTGCGCGCGGCGCCAGGCGGCCAAAGTGGGTTCTGCCGAGCCCGGTGCGAAGCGCGGTGGACATCTGCAGTGTGCTGGTCCGATTGCGGACTGTGTGCGTTGAGGATGCGCCGCCGCCCGGCACTCGGCGTCGCGACGCCGTCTGCTGCTCGGTCGCCCCCAGCGGTTCTCGCAGGTGGTTTGTATCGCAGCTCTGCGGACGTGTTGGCGCGTGCGCTGTGCTGGGAGAGTTCGCTTCTGCACCCAAGTGGGGCTTTGCCCTTCTGTGGCGCTGGCGTTGGAGCTGCCGGTCACCGTAGGTGGCGCGTGTTGTTTCCCGCCGGCAATGCCACGACAGCACGCTCCCGGGCCTCTGTCGGCAGCGGCAAGCTCAGTTGGGAGCACGGGTGTTCGCACTGAAAGCGTCTACTCGCCTATCTCCGGGCGATTGCGCCTCTCTCGAACCCGACCAAGTACTTAGGACGGCGCTGCGCGCCGCCGGGACCTGAGAGAGTTTCGAGGTGTATCGTGCAGGGGAGCTCAGCCTCCTCCTGTTTGCAGAATAATTGAGCGGACGCTTGCGTGTTCGCGCGGGCCCTCGGGACACACTCCCGGGCGGCCGGCTGCTCAGCTCTCGTTGACGCAGCTCCCTGGTTGATCCTGCCAGTAGTCATATGCTTGTCTCAAAGATTAAGCCATGCATGTCTCAGTACAAGCCGCATTAAGGTGAAACCGCGAATGGCTCATTAAATCAGTTATGGTTCCTTAGATCGTACCCACGTTACTTGGATAACTGTGGTAATTCTAGAGCTAATACATGCAAACAGAGTCCCGACCAGAGATGGAAGGGACGCTTTTATTAGATCAAAACCAATCGGATTGGCTCGTCTGGTCCGTTTGCCTTGGTGACTCTGAATAACTTTGGGCTGATCGCACGGTCCTCGTACCGGCGACGCATCTTTCAAATGTCTGCCTTATCAACTGTCGATGGTAGGTTCTGCGCCTACCATGGTTGTAACGGGTAACGGGGAATCAGGGTTCGATTCCGGAGAGGGAGCCTGAGAAACGGCTACCACATCCAAGGAAGGCAGCAGGCGCGCAAATTACCCACTCCCGGCACGGGGAGGTAGTGACGAAAAATAACGATACGGGACTCATCCGAGGCCCCGTAATCGGAATGAGTACACTTTAAATCCTTTAACGAGTATCTATTGGAGGGCAAGTCTGGTGCCAGCAGCCGCGGTAATTCCAGCTCCAATAGCGTATATTAAAGTTGTTGCGGTTAAAAAGCTCGTAGTTGGATTTGTGTCCCATGCTGTTGGTTCACCGCCCGTCGGTGTTTAACTGGCATGTATCGTGGGACGTCCTGCCGGTGGGGCGAGCCGAAGGCGTGCTTGCGCGTCCCGAGGCGGACCCCGTTGAAATCCTACCAGGGTGCTCTTAGTTGAGTGTCTCGGTGGGCCGGCACGTTTACTTTGAACAAATTAGAGTGCTTAAAGCAGGCAAGCCCGCCTGAATACTGTGTGCATGGAATAATGGAATAGGACCTCGGTTCTATTTTGTTGGTTTTCGGAACCCGAGGTAATGATTAATAGGGACAGGCGGGGGCATTCGTATTGCGACGTTAGAGGTGAAATTCTTGGATCGTCGCAAGACGAACAGAAGCGAAAGCATTTGCCAAGTATGTTTTCATTAATCAAGAACGAAAGTTAGAGGTTCGAAGGCGATCAGATACCGCCCTAGTTCTAACCATAAACGATGCCAGCCAGCGATCCGCCGCAGTTCCTCCGATGACTCGGCGGGCAGCCTCCGGGAAACCAAAGCTTTTGGGTTCCGGGGGAAGTATGGTTGCAAAGCTGAAACTTAAAGGAATTGACGGAAGGGCACCACCAGGAGTGGAGCCTGCGGCTTAATTTGACTCAACACGGGAAACCTCACCAGGCCCGGACACCGGAAGGATTGACAGATTGATAGCTCTTTCTTGATTCGGTGGGTGGTGGTGCATGGCCGTTCTTAGTTGGTGGAGCGATTTGTCTGGTTAATTCCGATAACGAACGAGACTCTAGCCTGCTAACTAGTCGCGTGACATCCTTCGTGCTGTCAGCGATTACTTTTCTTCTTAGAGGGACAGGCGGCTTCTAGCCGCACGAGATTGAGCAATAACAGGTCTGTGATGCCCTTAGATGTTCTGGGCCGCACGCGCGCTACACTGAAGGAATCAGCGTGTCTTCCTAGGCCGAAAGGTCGGGGTAACCCGCTGAACCTCCTTCGTGCTAGGGATTGGGGCTTGCAATT
>NW_026061983.1:257500-260000 GCF_023897955.1 Schistocerca gregaria
TAACCCACGTTGGCCCCTAACCTAACCCACGTTGGCCCCTAACCTAACCCACGTTGGCCCCTAACCTAACCCACGTTGGCCCCTAACCTAACCCACGCTGCACCTTAACCTAAGTTACGCTGCACCTTAACCTAAGTTACGCTGCACCTTAACCTAAGTTACGCTGCACCTTAACCTAAGTTACGCTGCACCTTAACCTAAGTTACGCTGCACCTTAACCTAAGTTACGCTGCACCTTAACCTAAGTTACGCTGCACCTTAACCTAAGTTACGCTGCACCTTAACCTAAGTTACGCTGCACCTTAACCTAACTTACACTGCACCTTAACCTAACTTACACTGCACCTTAACCTAAGTTACACTGCACCTTAACCTAAGTTACACTGCACCTTAACCTAACTTACACTGCACCTTAACCTAAGTTACACTGCACCTTAACCTAAGTTACACTGCACCTTAACCTAAGTTACACTGCACCTTAACCTAAGTTACACTGCACCTTAACCTAAGTTACACTGCACCTTAACCTAAGTTACACTGCACCTTAACCTAAGTTACACTGCACCTTAACCTAAGTTACACTGCACCTTAACCTAAGTTACACTGCACCTTAACCTAACTTACACTGCACCTTAACCTAACTTACACTGCACCTTAACCTAACTTACACTGCACCTTAACCTAACTTACACTGCACCTTAACCTAACTTACACTGCACCTTAACCTAACTTACACTGCACCTTAACCTAACTTACACTGCACCTTAACCTAACTTACACTGCACCTTAACCTAACTTACACTGCACCTTAACCTAACTTACACTGCACCTTAACTGTCACATGTAACGTCACAGGAATGTAGCTTTGCCTAACAGCAACCCTCTGAACATAGTTCACTGCTTGGATCCTCTGGTGTCATGTGTATTTCTTGATGCCATGGTGCGTACCCTCACATAAAGGTCTTTCGAGTGTTGCGTACTTTCTACACAGTCCCGCTAACCACTGGAAGGGTGTACCGCTACAGAACGAATATCGCCCTCCCCTCCTGCCCTTCCAAGCTGGTCGGTCAGGCGTTTGTTTGTGAAATGAGCCTTGCAGCTGTTCAGTTGCATTCGGTTGTCGATGCAGTCAGTGTACGTTGTGGTACGGCCTGTGTGGACTGTCCGCTGATGTACGCGTAACCCACACTGATCATCCGTCGTTACGTACTGAGTGACATAATGTGGCACATGCTTGACCGTACACCGGCTGCGCCCTACAATGGCGAATCATAAGGGCCATATGTTGTGCACGATGCTACTTGTCTCGTCTCCCCATTACAGCGAGATTGCACTGTTGTACGCCGTACAGACATGTGGTAAGTAGGTACGGACGAAAGTATTGCATGTTGGCCCCCCCCCCTCCTCCCTCTGCCGGGAATCAGCGTGAGCCGTCTGTTGATGTAGCGACGAGGGTTTTCCTATTTAATCGTATTGCCCCACACAACATGATAGCACGGTGGACCGCGTTCCACATCTGCGACATGCTACAGAGGCCGGTTGACAGTCGACCGCGCAAGGGACATTGCACACGTGCGCGGACCATCTTCCACGTGTTCTCTCGTGTACATGCCGCAGTGTGTATGTGGGCTGATGTAGCGTGTCGTGACACATAACATGCAGGCATGCCAGAATCGTAGATTTCGCAAATGTAGATTGACGTATACGTTTGCTGCCAAAGATCCGCAAATGAACTGGAAATCAGTTGTTGAGCGGTTGTTCGCGCTGCAGGTGCATCGGTGATAGCGACGATCGGTACATCTGTGAACCGGTTGTTTCGGCGGTACCCGCCATGCCCCCGAACCTGAGTTGGCCATGTGGGTATGAAGCGATACGAGGCTGTGGCTTGGCGGGACAGTCCCCGGCCGGTGAGGGGGGGCCGCCCGGCGTGCTGGCCGCGCGCTGCGTGAGCGCACGCACTACAGCCGGCTGGTGGGGGGCGCCCAGTGGCAGGAGCGCCGGCCGACGGGCCCGGCTGGCGTCCCAGCTATGCGCCGGCGCACCCTGCGCGCGGCGCCAGGCGGCCAAAGTGGGTTCTGCCGAGCCCGGTGCGAAGCGCGGTGGACATCTGCAGTGTGCTGGTCCGATTGCGGACTGTGTGCGTTGAGGATGCGCCGCCGCCCGGCACTCGGCGTCGCGACGCCGTCTGCTGCTCGGTCGCCCCCAGCGGTTCTCGCAGGTGGTTTGTATCGCAGCTCTGCGGACGTGTTGGCGCGTGCGCTGTGCTGGGAGAGTTCGCTTCTGCACCCAAGTGGGGCTTTGCCCTTCTGTGGCGCTGGCGTTGGAGCTGCCGGTCACCGTAGGTGGCGCGTGTTGTTTCCCGCCGGCAATGCCACGACAGCACGCTCCCGGGCCTCTGTCGGCAGCGGCAAGCTCAGTTGGGAGCACGGGTGTTCGCACTGAAAGCGTCTACTCGCCTATCTCCGGGCGATTGCGCCTCTCTCGAACCCGACCAAGTACT
>NW_026061983.1:270000-272500 GCF_023897955.1 Schistocerca gregaria
ACCTAAGTTACACTGCACCTTAACCTAAGTTACACTGCACCTTAACCTAACTTACACTGCACCTTAACCTAACTTACACTGCACCTTAACCTAACTTACACTGCACCTTAACCTAACTTACACTGCACCTTAACTGTCACATGTAACGTCACAGGAATGTAGCTTTGCCTAACAGCAACCCTCTGAACATAGTTCACTGCTTGGATCCTCTGGTGTCATGTGTATTTCTTGATGCCATGGTGCGTACCCTCACATAAAGGTCTTTCGAGTGTTGCGTACTTTCTACACAGTCCCGCTAACCACTGGAAGGGTGTACCGCTACAGAACGAATATCGCCCTCCCCTCCTGCCCTTCCAAGCTGGTCGGTCAGGCGTTTGTTTGTGAAATGAGCCTTGCAGCTGTTCAGTTGCATTCGGTTGTCGATGCAGTCAGTGTACGTTGTGGTACGGCCTGTGTGGACTGTCCGCTGATGTACGCGTAACCCACACTGATCATCCGTCGTTACGTACTGAGTGACATAATGTGGCACATGCTTGACCGTACACCGGCTGCGCCCTACAATGGCGAATCATAAGGGCCATATGTTGTGCACGATGCTACTTGTCTCGTCTCCCCATTACAGCGAGATTGCACTGTTGTACGCCGTACAGACATGTGGTAAGTAGGTACGGACGAAAGTATTGCATGTTGGCCCCCCCCCCTCCTCCCTCTGCCGGGAATCAGCGTGAGCCGTCTGTTGATGTAGCGACGAGGGTTTTCCTATTTAATCGTATTGCCCCACACAACATGATAGCACGGTGGACCGCGTTCCACATCTGCGACATGCTACAGAGGCCGGTTGACAGTCGACCGCGCAAGGGACATTGCACACGTGCGCGGACCATCTTCCACGTGTTCTCTCGTGTACATGCCGCAGTGTGTATGTGGGCTGATGTAGCGTGTCGTGACACATAACATGCAGGCATGCCAGAATCGTAGATTTCGCAAATGTAGATTGACGTATACGTTTGCTGCCAAAGATCCGCAAATGAACTGGAAATCAGTTGTTGAGCGGTTGTTCGCGCTGCAGGTGCATCGGTGATAGCGACGATCGGTACATCTGTGAACCGGTTGTTTCGGCGGTACCCGCCATGCCCCCGAACCTGAGTTGGCCATGTGGGTATGAAGCGATACGAGGCTGTGGCTTGGCGGGACAGTCCCCGGCCGGTGAGGGGGGGCCGCCCGGCGTGCTGGCCGCGCGCTGCGTGAGCGCACGCACTACAGCCGGCTGGTGGGGGGCGCCCAGTGGCAGGAGCGCCGGCCGACGGGCCCGGCTGGCGTCCCAGCTATGCGCCGGCGCACCCTGCGCGCGGCGCCAGGCGGCCAAAGTGGGTTCTGCCGAGCCCGGTGCGAAGCGCGGTGGACATCTGCAGTGTGCTGGTCCGATTGCGGACTGTGTGCGTTGAGGATGCGCCGCCGCCCGGCACTCGGCGTCGCGACGCCGTCTGCTGCTCGGTCGCCCCCAGCGGTTCTCGCAGGTGGTTTGTATCGCAGCTCTGCGGACGTGTTGGCGCGTGCGCTGTGCTGGGAGAGTTCGCTTCTGCATCCAAGTGGGGCTTTGCCCTTCTGTGGCGCTGGCGTTGGAGCTGCCGGTCACCGTAGGTGGCGCGTGTTGTTTCCCGCCGGCAATGCCACGACAGCACGCTCCCGGGCCTCTGTCGGCAGCGGCAAGCTCAGTTGGGAGCACGGGTGTTCGCACTGAAAGCGTCTACTCGCCTATCTCCGGGCGATTGCGCCTCTCTCGAACCCGACCAAGTACTTAGGACGGCGCTGCGCGCCGCCGGGACCTGAGAGGGTTTCGAGGTGTATCGTGCAGGGGAGCTCAGCCTCCTCCTGTTTGCAGAATAATTGAGCGGACGCTTGCGTGTTCGCGCGGGCCCTCGGGACACACTCCCGGGCGGCCGGCTGCTCAGCTCTCGTTGACGCAGCTCCCTGGTTGATCCTGCCAGTAGTCATATGCTTGTCTCAAAGATTAAGCCATGCATGTCTCAGTACAAGCCGCATTAAGGTGAAACCGCGAATGGCTCATTAAATCAGTTATGGTTCCTTAGATCGTACCCACGTTACTTGGATAACTGTGGTAATTCTAGAGCTAATACATGCAAACAGAGTCCCGACCAGAGATGGAAGGGACGCTTTTATTAGATCAAAACCAATCGGATTGGCTCGTCTGGTCCGTTTGCCTTGGTGACTCTGAATAACTTTGGGCTGATCGCACGGTCCTCGTACCGGCGACGCATCTTTCAAATGTCTGCCTTATCAACTGTCGATGGTAGGTTCTGCGCCTACCATGGTTGTAACGGGTAACGGGGAATCAGGGTTCGATTCCGGAGAGGGAGCCTGAGAAACGGCTACCACATCCAAGGAAGGCAGCAGGCGCGCAAATTACCCACTCCCGGCACGGGGAGGTAGTGACGAAAAATAACGATACGGGACTCATCCGAGGCCCCGTAATCGGAAT
>NW_026061983.1:275000-277500 GCF_023897955.1 Schistocerca gregaria
AAGTCCGAAAGGTCGAACGGGTGAGATTCACGCCCATCCGGCCACTGGCCCCCGCCCTCGGCAGATGGGGCCGGCCGCCCGCGCGGAGCAATCCGCGGCGGGGTCGTGTCCGGTTGCCTTTCCACTCGCCGCGGGGTGGGGCCGTTCCGGTGTGCGGTGGGCCGCACTTCTCCCCTAGTAGGACGTCGCGACCCGCTGGGTGCCGGCCTACGGCCCGGGTGCGCAGCCTGTCCTTCCGCGGGCCTCGGTTCGCGTCTGTTGGGCAGAGCCCCGGTGTCCTGGCTGGCTGCTCGGCGGTATATCTGGAGGAGTCGATTCGCCCCTTTGGGCGCTCGGGCTCCCGGCAAGCGCGCGCGGTTCTTCCCGGATGACGGACCTACCTGGCCCGGCCCCGGACCCGCGCCGCTGTTGGCTCGGGATGCTCTCGGGCGGAATAATCGCTCCCGTCAGCGGCGCTTCAGCTTTGGACAATTTCACGACCCGTCTTGAAACACGGACCAAGGAGTCTAACATGTGCGCGAGTCATTGGGCTGTACGAAACCTAAAGGCGTAATGAAAGTGAAGGTCTCGCCTTGCGCGGGCCGAGGGAGGATGGGGCTTCCCCGCCCTTCACGGGGCGGCGGCCTCCGCACTCCCGGGGCGTCTCGTCCTCATTGCGAGGTGAGGCGCACCTAGAGCGTACACGTTGGGACCCGAAAGATGGTGAACTATGCCTGGCCAGGACGAAGTCAGGGGAAACCCTGATGGAGGTCCGTAGCGATTCTGACGTGCAAATCGATCGTCGGAGCTGGGTATAGGGGCGAAAGACTAATCGAACCATCTAGTAGCTGGTTCCCTCCGAAGTTTCCCTCAGGATAGCTGGTGCTCGTACGAGTTTAATCATTCGGTAAAGCGAATGATTAGAGGCCTTGGGGCCGAAACGACCTCAACCTATTCTCAAACTTTAAATGGGTGAGATCTCCGGCTTGCTTGATATGCTGAAGCCGCGAGCAAACGACTCGGATCGGAGTGCCAAGTGGGCCACTTTTGGTAAGCAGAACTGGCGCTGTGGGATGAACCAAACGCCGAGTTAAGGCGCCCGAATCGACGCTCATGGGAAACCATGAAAGGCGTTGGTTGCTTAAGACAGCAGGACGGTGGCCATGGAAGTCGGAATCCGCTAAGGAGTGTGTAACAACTCACCTGCCGAAGCAACTAGCCCTGAAAATGGATGGCGCTGAAGCGTCGTGCCTATACTCGGCCGTCAGTCTGGCAGTCATGGCCGGTCCTCGCGGCCGGCCGCGAAGCCCTGACGAGTAGGAGCGTCGCGGCGGTGGGCGCAGAAGGGTCTGGGCGTGAGCCTGCCTGGAGCCGCCGTCGGTGCAGATCTTGGTGGTAGTAGCAAATACTCCAGCGAGGCCCTGGAGGGCTGACGCGGAGAAGGGTTTCGTGTGAACAGCCGTTGCACACGAGTCAGTCGATCCTAAGCCCTAGGAGAAATCCGATGTTGATGGGGGCCGTCATAGCATGATGCACTTTGTGCTGGCCCCCGTTGGGCGAAAGGGAATCCGGTTCCTATTCCGGAACCCGGCAGCGGAACCGATACAAGTCGGGCCCCTCTTTTAGAGATGCTCGTCGGGGTAACCCAAAAGGACCCGGAGACGCCGTCGGGAGATCGGGGAAGAGTTTTCTTTTCTGCATGAGCGTTCGAGTTCCCTGGAATCCTCTAGCAGGGAGATAGGGTTTGGAACGCGAAGAGCACCGCAGTTGCGGCGGTGTCCCGATCTTCCCCTCGGACCTTGAAAATCCGGGAGAGGGCCACGTGGAGGTGTCGCGCCGGTTCGTACCCATATCCGCAGCAGGTCTCCAAGGTGAAGAGCCTCTAGTCGATAGAATAATGTAGGTAAGGGAAGTCGGCAAATTGGATCCGTAACTTCGGGATAAGGATTGGCTCTGAGGATCGGGGCGTGTCGGGCTTGGTCGGGAAGTGGGTCAGCGCTAACGTGCCGGGCCTGGGCGAGGTGAGTGCCGTAGGGGTGCCGGTAAGTGCGGGCGTTTAGCGCGGGCGTGGTCTGCTCTCGCCGTTGGTTGGCCTCGTGCTGGCCGGCGGTGCAGGATGCGCGCGCCTGCGCGGCGTTCGCGCCCCGGTGCTTCAACCTGCGTGCAGGATCCGAGCTCGGTCCCGTGCCTTGGCCTCCCACGGATCTTCCTTGCTGCGAGGCCGCGTCCGCCTTAGCGTGCTCCTCCGGGGGCGCGCGGGTGCGCGGATTCTCTTCGGCCGCCATTCAACGATCAACTCAGAACTGGCACGGACTGGGGGAATCCGACTGTCTAATTAAAACAAAGCATTGCGATGGCCCTAGCGGGTGTTGACGCAATGTGATTTCTGCCCAGTGCTCTGAATGTCAACGTGAAGAAATTCAAGCAAGCGCGGGTAAACGGCGGGAGTAACTATGACTCTCTTAAGGTAGCCAAATGCCTCGTCATCTAATTAGTGACGCGCATGAATGGATTAACGAGA
>NW_026061983.1:282500-285000 GCF_023897955.1 Schistocerca gregaria
TTGACACATCTCTGGCAACCTAACCCACGTTGGCCCTTAACCTAACCCACGTTGGCCCTTAACCTAACCCACGTTGGCCCTTAACCTAACCCACGTTGGCCCTTAACCTAACCCACGTTGGCCCTTAACCTAACCCACGTTGGCCCTTAACCTAACCCACGTTGGCCCTTAACCTAACCCACGTTGGCCCTTAACCTAACCCACGTTGGCCCTTAACCTAACCCACGTTGGCCCTTAACCTAACCCACGTTGGCCCTTAACCTAACCCACGTTGGCCCTTAACCTAACCCACGTTGGCCCTTAACCTAACCCACGTTGGCCCCTAACCTAACCCACGTTGGCCCCTAACCTAACCCACGTTGGCCCCTAACCTAACCCACGTTGGCCCCTAACCTAACCCACGTTGGCCCCTAACCTAACCCACGTTGGCCCCTAACCTAACCCACGTTGGCCCCTAACCTAACCCACGTTGGCCCCTAACCTAACCCACGTTGGCCCCTAACCTAACCCACGTTGGCCCCTAACCTAACCCACGTTGGCCCCTAACCTAACCCACGTTGGCCCCTAACCTAACCCACGTTGGCCCCTAACCTAACCCACGTTGGCCCCTAACCTAACCCACGCTGCACCTTAACCTAAGTTACGCTGCACCTTAACCTAAGTTACGCTGCACCTTAACCTAAGTTACGCTGCACCTTAACCTAAGTTACGCTGCACCTTAACCTAAGTTACGCTGCACCTTAACCTAAGTTACGCTGCACCTTAACCTAAGTTACGCTGCACCTTAACCTAAGTTACGCTGCACCTTAACCTAAGTTACGCTGCACCTTAACCTAACTTACACTGCACCTTAACCTAACTTACACTGCACCTTAACCTAAGTTACACTGCACCTTAACCTAACTTACACTGCACCTTAACCTAAGTTACACTGCACCTTAACCTAAGTTACACTGCACCTTAACCTAAGTTACACTGCACCTTAACCTAAGTTACACTGCACCTTAACCTAAGTTACACTGCACCTTAACCTAAGTTACACTGCACCTTAACCTAAGTTACACTGCACCTTAACCTAAGTTACACTGCACCTTAACCTAACTTACACTGCACCTTAACCTAACTTACACTGCACCTTAACCTAACTTACACTGCACCTTAACCTAACTTACACTGCACCTTAACCTAACTTACACTGCACCTTAACCTAACTTACACTGCACCTTAACCTAACTTACACTGCACCTTAACCTAACTTACACTGCACCTTAACCTAACTTACACTGCACCTTAACCTAACTTACACTGCACCTTAACTGTCACATGTAACGTCACAGGAATGTAGCTTTGCCTAACAGCAACCCTCTGAACATAGTTCACTGCTTGGATCCTCTGGTGTCATGTGTATTTCTTGATGCCATGGTGCGTACCCTCACATAAAGGTCTTTCGAGTGTTGCGTACTTTCTACACAGTCCCGCTAACCACTGGAAGGGTGTACCGCTACAGAACGAATATCGCCCTCCCCTCCTGCCCTTCCAAGCTGGTCGGTCAGGCGTTTGTTTGTGAAATGAGCCTTGCAGCTGTTCAGTTGCATTCGGTTGTCGATGCAGTCAGTGTACGTTGTGGTACGGCCTGTGTGGACTGTCCGCTGATGTACGCGTAACCCACACTGATCATCCGTCGTTACGTACTGAGTGACATAATGTGGCACATGCTTGACCGTACACCGGCTGCGCCCTACAATGGCGAATCATAAGGGCCATATGTTGTGCACGATGCTACTTGTCTCGTCTCCCCATTACAGCGAGATTGCACTGTTGTACGCCGTACAGACATGTGGTAAGTAGGTACGGACGAAAGTATTGCATGTTGGCCCCCCCCCCCCCCTCCTCCCTCTGCCGGGAATCAGCGTGAGCCGTCTGTTGATGTAGCGACGAGGGTTTTCCTATTTAATCGTATTGCCCCACACAACATGATAGCACGGTGGACCGCGTTCCACATCTGCGACATGCTACAGAGGCCGGTTGACAGTCGACCGCGCAAGGGACATTGCACACGTGCGCGGACCATCTTCCACGTGTTCTCTCGTGTACATGCCGCAGTGTGTATGTGGGCTGATGTAGCGTGTCGTGACACATAACATGCAGGCATGCCAGAATCGTAGATTTCGCAAATGTAGATTGACGTATACGTTTGCTGCCAAAGATCCGCAAATGAACTGGAAATCAGTTGTTGAGCGGTTGTTCGCGCTGCAGGTGCATCGGTGATAGCGACGATCGGTACATCTGTGAACCGGTTGTTTCGGCGGTACCCGCCATGCCCCCGAACCTGAGTTGGCCATGTGGGTATGAAGCGATACGAGGCTGTGGCTTGGCGGGACAGTCCCCGGCCGGTGAGGGGGGGCCGCCCGGCGTGCTGGCCGCGCGCTGCGTGAGCGCACGCACTACAGCCGGCTGGTGGGGGGCGCCCAGTGGCAGGAGCGCCGGCCGACGGGCCCGG
>NW_026061983.1:295000-297500 GCF_023897955.1 Schistocerca gregaria
TAACCTAAGTTACGCTGCACCTTAACCTAAGTTACGCTGCACCTTAACCTAAGTTACGCTGCACCTTAACCTAAGTTACGCTGCACCTTAACCTAAGTTACGCTGCACCTTAACCTAAGTTACGCTGCACCTTAACCTAAGTTACGCTGCACCTTAACCTAACTTACACTGCACCTTAACCTAACTTACACTGCACCTTAACCTAAGTTACACTGCACCTTAACCTAAGTTACACTGCACCTTAACCTAACTTACACTGCACCTTAACCTAAGTTACACTGCACCTTAACCTAAGTTACACTGCACCTTAACCTAAGTTACACTGCACCTTAACCTAAGTTACACTGCACCTTAACCTAAGTTACACTGCACCTTAACCTAAGTTACACTGCACCTTAACCTAAGTTACACTGCACCTTAACCTAAGTTACACTGCACCTTAACCTAAGTTACACTGCACCTTAACCTAACTTACACTGCACCTTAACCTAACTTACACTGCACCTTAACCTAACTTACACTGCACCTTAACCTAACTTACACTGCACCTTAACCTAACTTACACTGCACCTTAACCTAACTTACACTGCACCTTAACCTAACTTACACTGCACCTTAACCTAACTTACACTGCACCTTAACCTAACTTACACTGCACCTTAACCTAACTTACACTGCACCTTAACCTAACTTACACTGCACCTTAACCTAACTTACACTGCACCTTAACTGTCACATGTAACGTCACAGGAATGTAGCTTTGCCTAACAGCAACCCTCTGAACATAGTTCACTGCTTGGATCCTCTGGTGTCATGTGTATTTCTTGATGCCATGGTGCGTACCCTCACATAAAGGTCTTTCGAGTGTTGCGTACTTTCTACACAGTCCCGCTAACCACTGGAAGGGTGTACCGCTACAGAACGAATATCGCCCTCCCCTCCTGCCCTTCCAAGCTGGTCGGTCAGGCGTTTGTTTGTGAAATGAGCCTTGCAGCTGTTCAGTTGCATTCGGTTGTCGATGCAGTCAGTGTACGTTGTGGTACGGCCTGTGTGGACTGTCCGCTGATGTACGCGTAACCCACACTGATCATCCGTCGTTACGTACTGAGTGACATAATGTGGCACATGCTTGACCGTACACCGGCTGCGCCCTACAATGGCGAATCATAAGGGCCATATGTTGTGCACGATGCTACTTGTCTCGTCTCCCCATTACAGCGAGATTGCACTGTTGTACGCCGTACAGACATGTGGTAAGTAGGTACGGACGAAAGTATTGCATGTTGGCCCCCCCCCCCCCCCTCCTCCCTCTGCCGGGAATCAGCGTGAGCCGTCTGTTGATGTAGCGACGAGGGTTTTCCTATTTAATCGTATTGCCCCACACAACATGATAGCACGGTGGACCGCGTTCCACATCTGCGACATGCTACAGAGGCCGGTTGACAGTCGACCGCGCAAGGGACATTGCACACGTGCGCGGACCATCTTCCACGTGTTCTCTCGTGTACATGCCGCAGTGTGTATGTGGGCTGATGTAGCGTGTCGTGACACATAACATGCAGGCATGCCAGAATCGTAGATTTCGCAAATGTAGATTGACGTATACGTTTGCTGCCAAAGATCCGCAAATGAACTGGAAATCAGTTGTTGAGCGGTTGTTCGCGCTGCAGGTGCATCGGTGATAGCGACGATCGGTACATCTGTGAACCGGTTGTTTCGGCGGTACCCGCCATGCCCCCGAACCTGAGTTGGCCATGTGGGTATGAAGCGATACGAGGCTGTGGCTTGGCGGGACAGTCCCCGGCCGGTGAGGGGGGGCCGCCCGGCGTGCTGGCCGCGCGCTGCGTGAGCGCACGCACTACAGCCGGCTGGTGGGGGGCGCCCAGTGGCAGGAGCGCCGGCCGACGGGCCCGGCTGGCGTCCCAGCTATGCGCCGGCGCACCCTGCGCGCGGCGCCAGGCGGCCAAAGTGGGTTCTGCCGAGCCCGGTGCGAAGCGCGGTGGACATCTGCAGTGTGCTGGTCCGATTGCGGACTGTGTGCGTTGAGGATGCGCCGCCGCCCGGCACTCGGCGTCGCGACGCCGTCTGCTGCTCGGTCGCCCCCAGCGGTTCTCGCAGGTGGTTTGTATCGCAGCTCTGCGGACGTGTTGGCGCGTGCGCTGTGCTGGGAGAGTTCGCTTCTGCACCCAAGTGGGGCTTTGCCCTTCTGTGGCGCTGGCGTTGGAGCTGCCGGTCACCGTAGGTGGCGCGTGTTGTTTCCCGCCGGCAATGCGACGACAGCACGCTCCCGGGCCTCTGTCGGCAGCGGCAAGCTCAGTTGGGAGCACGGGTGTTCGCACTGAAAGCGTCTACTCGCCTATCTCCGGGCGATTGCGCCTCTCTCGAACCCGACCAAGTACTTAGGACGGCGCTGCGCGCCGCCGGGACCTGAGAGGGTTTCGAGGTGTATCGTGCAGGGGAGCTCAGCCTCCTCCTGTTTGCAGAATAATTGAGCGGACGC
>NW_026061983.1:307500-310000 GCF_023897955.1 Schistocerca gregaria
TTAACCTAACTTACACTGCACCTTAACCTAACTTACACTGCACCTTAACCTAACTTACACTGCACCTTAACCTAACTTACACTGCACCTTAACCTAACTTACACTGCACCTTAACCTAACTTACACTGCACCTTAACCTAACTTACACTGCACCTTAACCTAACTTACACTGCACCTTAACTGTCACATGTAACGTCACAGGAATGTAGCTTTGCCTAACAGCAACCCTCTGAACATAGTTCACTGCTTGGATCCTCTGGTGTCATGTGTATTTCTTGATGCCATGGTGCGTACCCTCACATAAAGGTCTTTCGAGTGTTGCGTACTTTCTACACAGTCCCGCTAACCACTGGAAGGGTGTACCGCTACAGAACGAATATCGCCCTCCCCTCCTGCCCTTCCAAGCTGGTCGGTCAGGCGTTTGTTTGTGAAATGAGCCTTGCAGCTGTTCAGTTGCATTCGGTTGTCGATGCAGTCAGTGTACGTTGTGGTACGGCCTGTGTGGACTGTCCGCTGATGTACGCGTAACCCACACTGATCATCCGTCGTTACGTACTGAGTGACATAATGTGGCACATGCTTGACCGTACACCGGCTGCGCCCTACAATGGCGAATCATAAGGGCCATATGTTGTGCACGATGCTACTTGTCTCGTCTCCCCATTACAGCGAGATTGCACTGTTGTACGCCGTACAGACATGTGGTAAGTAGGTACGGACGAAAGTATTGCATGTTGGCCCCCCCCCCCCCCCTCCTCCCTCTGCCGGGAATCAGCGTGAGCCGTCTGTTGATGTAGCGACGAGGGTTTTCCTATTTAATCGTATTGCCCCACACAACATGATAGCACGGTGGACCGCGTTCCACATCTGCGACATGCTACAGAGGCCGGTTGACAGTCGACCGCGCAAGGGACATTGCACACGTGCGCGGACCATCTTCCACGTGTTCTCTCGTGTACATGCCGCAGTGTGTATGTGGGCTGATGTAGCGTGTCGTGACACATAACATGCAGGCATGCCAGAATCGTAGATTTCGCAAATGTAGATTGACGTATACGTTTGCTGCCAAAGATCCGCAAATGAACTGGAAATCAGTTGTTGAGCGGTTGTTCGCGCTGCAGGTGCATCGGTGATAGCGACGATCGGTACATCTGTGAACCGGTTGTTTCGGCGGTACCCGCCATGCCCCCGAACCTGAGTTGGCCATGTGGGTATGAAGCGATACGAGGCTGTGGCTTGGCGGGACAGTCCCCGGCCGGTGAGGGGGGGCCGCCCGGCGTGCTGGCCGCGCGCTGCGTGAGCGCACGCACTACAGCCGGCTGGTGGGGGGCGCCCAGTGGCAGGAGCGCCGGCCGACGGGCCCGGCTGGCGTCCCAGCTATGCGCCGGCGCACCCTGCGCGCGGCGCCAGGCGGCCAAAGTGGGTTCTGCCGAGCCCGGTGCGAAGCGCGGTGGACATCTGCAGTGTGCTGGTCCGATTGCGGACTGTGTGCGTTGAGGATGCGCCGCCGCCCGGCACTCGGCGTCGCGACGCCGTCTGCTGCTCGGTCGCCCCCAGCGGTTCTCGCAGGTGGTTTGTATCGCAGCTCTGCGGACGTGTTGGCGCGTGCGCTGTGCTGGGAGAGTTCGCTTCTGCTCCCAAGTGGGGCTTTGCCCTTCTGTGGCGCTGGCGTTGGAGCTGCCGGTCACCGTAGGTGGCGCGTGTTGTTTCCCGCCGGCAATGCCACGACAGCACGCTCCCGGGCCTCTGTCGGCAGCGGCAAGCTCAGTTGGGAGCACGGGTGTTCGCACTGAAAGCGTCTACTCGCCTATCTCCGGGCGATTGCGCCTCTCTCGAACCCGACCAAGTACTTAGGACGGCGCTGCGCGCCGCCGGGACCTGAGAGGGTTTCGAGGTGTATCGTGCAGGGGAGCTCAGCCTCCTCCTGTTTGCAGAATAATTGAGCGGACGCTTGCGTGTTCGCGCGGGCCCTCGGGACACACTCCCGGGCGGCCGGCTGCTCAGCTCTCGTTGACGCAGCTCCCTGGTTGATCCTGCCAGTAGTCATATGCTTGTCTCAAAGATTAAGCCATGCATGTCTCAGTACAAGCCGCATTAAGGTGAAACCGCGAATGGCTCATTAAATCAGTTATGGTTCCTTAGATCGTACCCACGTTACTTGGATAACTGTGGTAATTCTAGAGCTAATACATGCAAACAGAGTCCCGACCAGAGATGGAAGGGACGCTTTTATTAGATCAAAACCAATCGGATTGGCTCGTCTGGTCCGTTTGCCTTGGTGACTCTGAATAACTTTGGGCTGATCGCACGGTCCTCGTACCGGCGACGCATCTTTCAAATGTCTGCCTTATCAACTGTCGATGGTAGGTTCTGCGCCTACCATGGTTGTAACGGGTAACGGGGAATCAGGGTTCGATTCCGGAGAGGGAGCCTGAGAAACGGCTACCACATCCAAGGAAGGCAGCAGGCGCGCAAATTACCCACTCCCGGCACGGGGAGG